>NC_054706.1:52561089-52718337 GCF_016097555.1 Gigantopelta aegis
ATTAGTAATAATCTTTCATGAATTATAAGTGTGTCACGCAAAAATAGTGATATTTGGTGCAGTTTATGAAAATTTCCATGTTGATAATTCTGCTAGTTATTGACCGATTCTTCTGAAATTTGAAACATGTTTAGTCTGTAGGTTTGGGATGTAGATAATATCAAGAAAAATAATATATTTCCATCACTCATATTTTTATCAAGGCCCCAATACTGGCTTCAAGTATTATTCCTCTTATTTAATTGCACCAGGCCATATGTGCTACTAATCAAATGAAAATATAGCATGTTTTCTCAAAAGACTATATATCAGAATTACATCTTTGACATACAATAGCTGATGATTAATAAATCAATGTGCTCTAGTGGTGTCCTTAAAAAATAAAAAATAAATCACTTCAGTAATCAAGGCAGCCAGCAACTTGTTTTTAGCCACAAGTGTTTGGTACTGCAATCCACAAATACTTTGCGGATGACCTAAAATAGCAGGCTGGCAATAAAACTGAGTACAGTACTTGAAACGAAAATATCTCCTCCATCAGCCAAGAGCACCACAGACAGAGAGGCACCTGTTCTCATTGTCAAGAAATCAAATAATTCTTCACTTCCATCAAAGCTTTTTTTTGTTCGAAGACACAGTTCAATGATAACCCACACCACTGGCATCTGCCACTGTCTTTAAAGAGTGTTTGTCAATTACAAAACTGTTGTGTGAGATCACAAACAAAATGGCACCCACGGATTATGGGCATTACTGTAATGGCCTTTTAGCCAAATTAATTCAATTTCATTTTGCTATGGATCCATTTTAACTAATGATAATGGGACATTATGGGTAGATTTTTTGTTGTAATAATTAACTGAATGTGGGTGGGGTGTTTTTTAGGATTCCATCAGAATCATAAACATAATTTAATATAGATATTTTGGCATTCAGTCTCATAATCTTACATTTCCGACACAAACATTTGGGATTCACAGAGTCACAAATTGTGCTAAATTTACAGCCTGATTATATTGTTGAAAGTCATTTTATATTCACTGGCAAGGACTGATCTTATGAGCCATCATACCTCAGAGTAAGCTGTTGATTAAAAGTCTAAGAAAATAGAACCACTCTGACCTACTTACTAAATTTCATGAAGGAACCCATCAAAACCAATATAGAAGAAATATCAGTGCGATATGTTATTTCTGTTGAGGAAAGCCACATGTATCTTGTTAAAAATATCTATTTGTGGGACTCCACGTCAGAGTGCTAGAGTGGTCAGCCATGCCTGAAAGCTGATATTTCCAGACCAGTGCTAACTAGTTCCCATCACAGGTGATCAAAGTCGGATCAGGCAGTCCAGGTGTCCGGCCTCAAACAGGCACATAAAACTACACGATCGATCGTGCTATTCTCGTTTCTGCTCATTTTCGTTAATTCACCTTTCGTTGTAAGTAGTTCAGTGAGCTAATTCTGCTGCATGACCGGCCTCGGTGGTGTTGTGGTTAGGCCATCGGTCTACAGGCTGGTAGGTACTGGGTTCGGATCCCAGTCGAGGCATGGGATTTTTAATCCAGATACCAACTCCAAACCCTGAGTGTGTGCTCCACAAGGCTCAATCGGTAGGTGTAAACCACTTGCACCGACCAGTGATCCATAACTGGTTCAACAAAGGCCATGGTTTGTGCTATCCTGCCTGTGGGAAGCGCAAATAAAAGATCCCTTGCTGCTAATCGGAAAGAGTAGCCCATGTAGTGGCGACAGCGGGTTTCCTCTCAAAATCTGTGTGGTCCTTAACCATATGTCTGATGCCATATAACCATAAATAAAATGTGTTGAGTGCATTGTTAAATAAAACATTTCTTTCTTTCTTTCTTTCTGCTGCATGAAGAGAAATGTAACCACTCAGTGCTAGCTCTATGTGAGCAAAAACAAATCTCCAAATTATCCATTGAACTTGAAAAAATTACAGAATCCTAACGGTAGTTATTTTCTAACAAAATATCAATTATTCAATGAATATTTCGCCAAATTAAAATAAAATTTGCCACTTGTTCTTAAATTTCACAACTGGCAAATTTGAAGTGTGCCAGAGCTAGCCCTGCCACTCAAAAAATGGGTTTTTTTTTACACAAATATAAAGAAGAGTAAAAAAAATTTAAAAACACCTCAACACATAGATTATCAGTAGCTGTTTAGTATCCAACCACAGACCATAGTGAAACCTTTCTAAACTGGATACCAATGGCACCAAGTAAAGTTCAGTTGTAAAGGGAATCCAGTTTAAAGAGGTTCTGTTCTGAACCGATATTATAAAAATGGATCATGAAAAACATCAAGTTTTGAGGAAATTCCGGTTTACTGAGGATCCGGTTTTGAGGAATTTTACTGTAGTAATTGTGACACGATGTGATGCAGAAAAGAAACAGGCCACAAACCACAATTAATTACGCTATATGTTTCTATATAGCGTTAGTGGCTATAACATTTTTATTAATATCAGCAGGCCCATGGATTTTTGTATGTACCTTTGCCTGTCTGGGGGAAACGTATACCCTAAAAACACATGGAAGCTACATACACTATTCTAATTTTAAAAATGTTCCCCCAATACCACACCTTTTATATGTATTTTCCAATAAATAGGACAGCACATACTATTTCTCTAAATGTTTATATACTGGTCAGTAATAAAAAAAACTTTGTTTTGTTTAATGACACTACTAGAGCACATTGATTTATTAATCATTAACTATTGGATGTCAAACATTTGGTAATTTTGGCATAGTCTTAAAGTAGAAACCTGCTTAATTTTTTCAGACAGGATAGCACATACCACAGGCAAGCACCAGGAATAAAAAGAGAATCAAGTGTTGCAGAAATAGTACATGGCTTTTGACAATATGTTGACTACCTTTTGTTATCATTTCAACAGGAATATGATGTTATTTATATTTTACACTGTGAATTGTTAAACAAACAATTAAAAGTTTCATTTTAAAATTAGTTTTGCTTGTTATCAGGTTCATTTGTATTAATAGAAGTAATAAACAGTTTAATTTGTTATCAACATTCAATGTTATTTACAATTTTAGCATAACTATATGATTTTGTTTTAACATAACTGCTGTACTCAGTACCTTTTTGTATATGTACTAGGAAAAAACAAATAATAATGTAAAAAACTATTATGGGTTTCTTTTGAAGACCATAATATTTCAGAATAAAAAAGTGTTTGATATCCAACAACTGATCATTAATGAATAAATGTGCTCAAGTGGAATCGTTAAACAAAACAAACTTTAAATTTCCAGATGATTTTCATCTCTATACACTGACTGGTCTCACACTAGAGTATTTTTATCCCAACTTTGAACACTAAAATGTTGTTTTGCACCAAGTTCTGATAAGACTGAAATAGTAGCTACACCAAGTGATAATTCTTATCCCATGTTTTCGTTTTCCTTTTTTCCCCCCTTCTTGTTCCTCTTTCTGTATTTTTTTCTCGTTTTTTTTTCTTTTTTCTTCGTTTTTTTCTTTCTTCTTTTTTATGGTGTCCAAGGTTACATGTATTTGACTGTGATAAGATTTGATTCAAGGTTTACAAGATTACATTCCTTAGAAATATTTTTGAACTACAGTTTACTGGTTGTACAATACCATTCACTTCTGCATATACTCCAAGACTGCCCCTATAATCAGACTAAATTTTGTAAAGCAATACTAAAAGAAATATATTACTGACATATGTTTAAATATAAATACTTGGTAATTAACTGATATAAATTAATTAAAATGGTTTTTTTATTATTATTAAAGCCAGAACACCATCTTATTTTGTTGTTATATACCCCTTTAAAAAACCCAGCATATCACAAGAATAACTACCGGTATTATTATTTAAAGTTTGTTTTGCTTAACAACACCATTAGAGCACACTGAATGATTAATTATCAGTTAATGAATGTTAAACATTTGGTCATTGTAGTCTTCTTTTTTTTCATTAGCAGCAAGTGATCTTTTATATGCATATCTTCAGACTGGACAGCACATACCATGGCTTTTAATACCAGTTATGGGCACAGGTTGGGATGGTGAAAAACCCCACAATCAGAGAATGATTTCACCAAGTTGATTTATTCCTCCAACTCAAGCACCTCAGGCGGGCACCCTAGTGATTGAGTTAGATCACATTCCTCAAAGCATGGAATTAAGTTTCAACAATATTTTTAGAAGATTATGCACCTTTAATTCTTTAAAGAAATAATTAAAACCATTTAATTTGCTAAACCAGACTCCATCTCATTTCATTTCAACTTATTTTTCGTACTTATATCCAGTTAAGGTTCGAGCACGCTGTCCTGGGCACACACCTCAGCTATCTGGGCTGTCTGTCCAGGACAGATTGTTAGGTGTTGGTGGTTACTGAGAGAGAAGAGGGTGTAGTGGTCTTACGCCTACCCATTGAATTGCTAAAACTCGCTCTGGGTGGGAGCCAGTACCGGGCTGCGAACCCTGTACCTACCAGCCTTATGTTCGATGGACTAACCACGACACCACCGAGGCCGGTTCAGACTCTATTAAGCTCCAAGATATACTCAGAATATGGGGAAGGTAATGTGTAAATAATCCCTATTTACCAAAACTATGAATGTACTACATTTGTATCAGTAAATATCAATAAATGACATTTAATGGCCTACAGCAGAACAAAATATGGATTTCTATTTAATCTGGGATTGACAATATAATATATAGCAGTATAAAATATCATGGGTTTCTTTTTTTAATCTAGTTTCATATATATAAAATATGGGACTGACAATATACAGCAGAATAATATATCAATGGTTTCTATTTTAATCTGGTTTCCCATGGGACTGACAATGTTTGATAGCTGAGACTGCCTGCCAGACTAAATAGAGTTTATCTAGTATTTCTGATCAATGTGGGATTAACTGATCATGTTGATTTACGTATCTTTCTGAATTGGACTAATTCTTTTGAATTCTGAATTATGCAGATTACAAGGATGCTAGTAACAGACTTGGACAGACATATTTTCCCATACATTATTCATCCATTTCTTCATTAGGCCGAGTGGGTTGGTTTATGACTCTTAGTAACATCATTAAAAGACAGCGTGGGAGTTTAAAAACTGCCCTACTTTGTTAATTACAGATCCACTTAATTAAATAGTCCAACATTTTATAAAAAAAATATTTGTTCTATGTTTTTTGTTTGACACACAAAAAAAAGAAAAAAGTAGACGTTTGTTTTGTTTAATGACAGCCCATTCATTTTATTAATCATCAGCTAGTGGATGTCAAACATTTGGTAATTTTGATATATAATCTTAGAGCTGTTGTTGTTAAATATGCTACACCAACCAACAACCAAAAAGTATATTCCATTTACAGTTCAGACATGTCAACCTAGCGCACCACCTCAGACTTTGCCAGTGACTGTGTCCAGGATAGACAAACCCAAAAGCTGTAAAGGATCTTTTATATGCACTTTCCTATTGATAGGATAATACATACTATATACATATCAGTCGTAGAACAATGGTTGGAATGGGAAAACATCAGCGGCAGATGCCAGTGGTGTGGCTTATCACTGAACTGTGTCTTCGGACAAAACAAAAGCCTTGATGGAAGTGGAAGGAAGATAGAAAATGGTTTATTTAATGACGCACTCAACACATTTTATTTACAGTTATATGGCATTGGACATGTGGTTAAGGACACACAGATATTGAGGGAGGAAACCCACTGTCATCACTTCATGGGCTACTCTTTTCGATTAGCAGCAAGAGATCTTTTATATGCACCATCCCATAGACAGGATAGCACATACCATGACCTTTGATATACCATTCGTCTGCATTGGCTGGAGCGAGAAATAGCCCAATGGGCCCACTGACGGGGATCGATCCCAAACCGACCGCGCATTAAGCAAGCAGTTTATCACTGGGCTACGTCTCGCCCCCTTTGATGGAAGTGAAGAATTATTTGATTTCTTGACCATGTGGTAAAGCGTTCGCTGGTTGCGCAGTCGGTCTAGGATCGATCCCCGTTGGTGGACCCATTGTGCTATTTCTCCCTAATTAAAATTGATAACAAAACTGTTTATTACCAGAATTGGAATATAATAGGTATAACAAACGTACATGATATGTATGACCCAGATGGCAACTTATTTAAATATGATGGATTTTGTAAATTTTATTGCTTTCATCCACCATTTACTACATTTGAAGGGCTAAAGGCTGCAATATTACATACATGGCCATTTTTATCCACCAAACCACTTTCTGCTGACTTTCTATTTTGGCCAAAGTATATAAATACCATAATACAAAACAAACAGGGGTCAAAACATATACATAACACCTATATGAAGTCGTCTTTTTCTCCACCAAAAAATATATCAAAATGGGAAAGAGAATTAAATTTTGAACAAGAATACAATTGGTGGAAAAGTATCAACAGCAATGTGTTCAGTATATCTAAAGATACCAAATTAAGATGGTTCCAATATAAAATGATCCAAAGAATTCTCCCTACAAACAAGTTTCTCTATAATATTAAAGTGATAAGCAGCTCTAATTGTAGCTTCTGTAATGCGTCTATTGAAACGTATACACATTTATTTTTGGATTGTATACACGTCCAAAATTTAATTAAACAAGTCGAGTAATGGATAAAAGAATCGGCAGACATTATAGTTAGCTTCTCTCGTACCAGTTTTCTTCTTAGCTACTCAAAGAACAATATCATAATTGACATTATTGCTCTTTTGACAAAGCAATTTATATATAGTTCAAAATTTCTGAAGAAATCACTAGATATTAAAATATTAAAAATTCATATCCATTCTTATTATATATTAGAAAAAAACCCGTATTCCAATAAAATCAAATATAATAAATTTATTAAAAGATGGAGAGTATACCATAAGTTGTTTGAATAAATATCTCTAGGTCATCCACCACTGACAGTATCTTAAGTATTTATTACCATATATATACATGTATAATTTTTTTTTGAGTGTTTAGTACTGAGGGAGGTTCAATGACGTGTTGGCAAGAGGTTTGTTGTTTTATTTCATAGTATATTAATTTTGATCTGTGTATGTATGTATAAAAAAATATATATATACTGTGTGAAAATGTGACCAAAAATGAAAATAAAATATTAAAAAAAACAACCCAAAACAACAAAAAAACATCCATATTCTCTTGACTTCCTAGTAAAATGAACAATCCCTTACCTATGATAACATCAACATCCATATTCCTTTGACTTTCTGGTAAAATGAAGAACAATCCCTTACCTATGATATCATCAACATCCATATTCCTTTGACTTTCTGGTAAAATGAAGAACAATCCCTTACCTATGATATCATCAACATCCATATTCCTTTGACTTTCTGGTAAAATGAAGAACAATCCCTTACCTATGATATCATCAACATCCATATTCCTTTGACTTTCTGGTAAAATGAAGAACAATCCCTTACCTATGATATCATCAACATCCATATTCCTTTGACTTTCTGGTAAAATGAAGAACAATCCCTTACCTATGATATCATCAACATCCATATTCCTTTGACTTTCTGGTAAAATGAAGAACAATCCCTTACCTATGATATCATCAACATCCATATTCCTTTGACTTTCTGGTAAAATGAAGAACAATCTCTTACCTATGATATCATCAACATCCATATTCCTTTGACTTTCTGGTAAAATGAAGAACAATCCCTTACCTATGATATCATCAACATCCATATTCCTTTGACTTTCTGGTAAAATGAAGAACAATCCCTTACCTATGATATCATCAACATCCATATTCCTTTGACTTTCTGGTAAAATGAAGAACAATCCCTTACCTATGATATCATCAACATCCATATTCCTTTGACTTTCTGGTAAAATGAAGAACAATCCCTTACCTATGATATCATCAACATCCATATTCCTTTGACTTTCTGGTAAAATGAAGAACAACCCCTTACCTATGATATCATCAACATCCATATTCCTTTGACTTTCTGGTAAAATGAAGAACAACCCCTTACCTATGATATCATCAACATCCATATTCCTTTGACTTTCTGGTAAAAACAAGAACAATTACTTACCCATAATATCATCATCATCCATGTTCCTTAGACTTCCTGGTAAAAACAAGAACAAGCACTCACCTATGATATCATCAACATCCATATTCTTTCGGCTTCCTGGTAAAATGAAGAACATTCACTCACCTATGAGAGCAGCAACATCCATATTGGCTGGACTTCCTAATGAAAAGATTGGCCTCGTTGGTGATGTCTTGGCCTGGGCCCCTGGCGGTGACTCACTGCAACTCTTGGAGCTGCGCTGCCGAATCGCTATTGGAGATGTTTTAGGAGTGGACCGACTCATGACGCCTTCACCAAACATGTCGCTTCGTAAATGTTCATCATCGATATCTATTTCCGATGACTCACTGAGCTCTAAGTCACCTCCTTTGTGTTTCTTCTTCTTTAAACTGTCTTTGCGCGTGTGGATCATGTCCTTCACCCTGCTCCATGGTGTTTTGTGGAGCTTCTTTGACTCTCGCTCACCGGATTTAGTCACCATCATCACATCATCGTCTTTGACGGTGGAGTCGGAATCCATCCCCTTGTAGCTAGATGACCTGTGCAGCTGTCTCTCTCCCGACGGGTCCAGGGTTTCATCAAACTCGTCCAGATCCTCCTCATCATCGTCGTGACCACCCAGCGAGGGACTAGACTGTCTGCGAGGAAGGGGCTTCACGCGTAAGTACCTGTCCCCGTCCTTGCCGGCATACTGGCTTTTCAGTTCAATGACGGTGGTCATCTCATCGCTCGGGGTGGAGGTCCCGCTGATCTTCTGTAGCTCATGCTGTTCTATCCACTCCGGGGGACCCATCCAGATGTCTGTGGACAGTTCCTCCTCCTTGTCTTCTGTCTGGTTCGGAGACCTGCCCGGACTAGCAGGTTCAGCAGAAGACGTCGATGTTCGTGGACCGCCGTGTCCATCCACATCGAGACTACTGCTGACCCCGCTGTCCAGCGATCTACTCTCCAGAAACCTCGGGGTCGGTGGACTCAGCTCCTGGGGCGAGGTTGAAGAATGATACCTGAAGTGTCCACCTTTTCCTATCTCTTTCAATGATTTAAAACTGAAACCCAAGTCCTCGTAAAGAATCTGTCCTGTTAGCACTTTCTTCACTCGGGCCCACTTAGAACTTTTCGACGACTTGGATTTCGTCTTGAAAGTCTTACCTTCTTTGGCACTTTTGGATTTCACAATACCTCCTTTTCTACGCACATGTTCGGAGTCATCAAAGATTTCTGAAGGGACTTCTAACGACCCTGTTGAAAAACTTCTCTTGTGTAAAGGCCCAGGTCTGGGTCTCTTTGGACTCTGGTCTGAAGTTGATTCTATGAAATCGAGTAAGTCGACATCCTCTGCGCTGGGCAGGCGATCTCGACCCATCCATTTCTCTCTCTCCTCCTTAGACTCTGGATCGGTGTTGGATTTCTTCAAGCGTGGTTTAATGGTTTTCACGGTCGGCAGTGACATGTACCCTACAGGCACGGTCTCCTCCATCATGGAGCTCTTTACCTGCAGAAGATCTTTAGTACTCTCCAGGTAGGCACAGCGCTTCTTCAGATGGGAATTCTCGTCTCTCAGCAGCGCGAGCTGTTCCATCAGTCTGACCAGGTTGTCGAGGTGATCGAGACCGACGCTCTGTCTCAGCAGAGTGGGCACCGGCGGCCGATGTTTCCTCGGTCGGTGCGGTGGCAACGACTTGAACTGTTCCTGTAACGATTTTTCTTGCTCCTCGAAAAACTCCATTACGTGAACAGGACTTGTTTTCTGCGGCAGCTCGGCGAATTGGACCGATGGCCGGCTGCCTGGCTTCTCTTCCTCACTGGTTTCCATAATATGTCCGTTGGTTCGGGGCACACCCTTGCTGCCCGATTCGTCCTCTCCCAGTGGACTCGTTTCACCCACAATTGTGTTCTTGATTTCCTTGGCTTCATCTTCTGATACTGTTGCGGTGCAGGGGACAGTGTCAGGGGGTGTTGTCATGGTAATCTTCTTCTGCTCCAATTTGACTGCTGGGATAAGTTCACGTTTCGTGAATTTGACATCAACTACTAATTGTTCTGATCCTGCAGTTGATGTTGTCTTTCTTTCCATCTACAGCAGCTCCTGCTGGTGGTATTCTGCAATGGAAGAAGAAGAAGACAATAAGAAATCAGTTATAGTCCGTCCCACATGGAATGCCTTTTTTCATGCTATGGAATTTACTACAAGTTATTTATTTCTGAGCCCATTGTTTTCTAAATTGAACACAAAAACAGTTGTTGTTTTTTTTTTGGGTTTTTTTTGGGGGGAAGGGTTTTGTTATTTCCAAAACACTTTTACTTTTCTTCTTACATCAAACACAACTGAAATTATCTTCAAAAAAACATTTATGTAGGAGGAAGAGACAGACTATAAGTATTATAAACAAAAGAGCGGTGCACTAGTAAAATAAAGGACTGCAAAATGGGAGTTATGTCCCTTGGTCTGCTTTCTGGATTTAATTTTAATTCTAACATGATTTCCATGCTTATTTCCAATTACAGTTTAAGTTTGCTGTCATAGGGAATACATTTAAGCTATCAGAGATGTCTATTCAAAACATTTATTTTTGTTTTACGACATCACTAGAGCACATAAATTTATTAATCATGAGCACATTAACCATTACAACACATTTGAGAAAACCCACAACATTTTCCCATTAGAGCAAAGTATCTTTTATTTGCACTTTCCCAAACAGGGTAGCACATTTGTTGGGTACTGGTTTTGACGGGGGTGGTGGGGGGTGGGGGGTGGGGGTGGGACCAATCAGAGAATAGGTCCACTGACGTGGTTCGATCCTAAGCACCTCAGGCTATACCAACTGATGTTATGAATGCTGAAATATAAAGTCATAAGCAAACTTGCAGTCATATTTCTGTAAATAAATGTTGATACACTTGATACAAAATCATTTATGAAGAAGTGGTCAAATGTAAATCCTAAAATATTAATAACATTAAGTTTGAAGATAGGAAAACATCAGTTATGTATTGACAAGAAAAGTGAGCATAATAAAAAAAATAAAAAAGAAAGAAAGAAATGTTTTATTTAACGACGCACTCAACACATTTTATTTATGGTTATATGGCATCAGTTGTGGTGCACTGGCTGGAACGAGAAATAACCCAATGGGGCCCACCGACGGGGATCGATCCCAGACCGACCGCGCATTGAGCGAGCACTTTACCACTGGCCTTGAGTATAATCAAGTGATTTCTGACTGTGATTAATGTCTTACCAGAGAAATGTACTGGCTTTATGACTTGCATCATGAAATATTAGTCCATGGAATTTGCTAATATTTTATGGTTGTTAATATTTCATGATTTATAGTACATGTATCAGCATATTTGCTATTATTTGTTAGTTTATTCGATCAAGCGCAAAATCAGATATTAATTAATTTGAAAGTTCATAGATCTTATTGATTTCAAGATATTAAAGGAATAAAACCATGAAAAATTCCATTCTCAGGAAAGATTCGTAATCACAGAAACTACTTGTATACTATGAATATATAAAAAATGCAAGGTTCCTGTATTTCTAGAGTTAGCAAAAAAATAATATAAAAAAATTATAATAATAAATAAATAAATAAATAAATAAATAAAAATGAAACTAATAATAATAATAATAACAATTATTATTAATAATAATAAATAAACATAAATAAATAGTCAGTGGGAGCCAACATTTTGAACATAACTTTATACATGGAGTTTTCTCCCCTGACCCATAAATGACGTTGCCGCCTGAATACTGGTTCATGAAGTACAACTGTCCTAGATGTCATACACACATAATGGGTTCTACTATACCTGAATGCCAAATGATTCAATCAAACTTTCCTGTTATTAAAATATTTAAGTTTTAAGAAATAAAAAGAAAATAACTAAGTGAAAATTGATCTGACAAAATAAACATAAACAGAAAATTTTGAAAAGCGAAAACCAAAATAATGTGAGACAGATGGACAGACAGACAGTCAGACAAAACCTAGTCTCGTCCAGATGGACCATTAGGAGACTAAAAAATGGATTTTGTTTCAAACCTTTGTTTACCTTCTGTTATCATCCATTGATTCTACAATTATTTTACAATTCAACACCTATCAAAAATGTAATTTTTCAACTTGCATATGGTTAGATGAAATGAAAGGAGAAGTCATTTTGATACCCGGTAGTCTTAATTTTTAAAACTGAGAAATTAACAGAAATATATAATACCAGATAATTCTATTGGAACAAGTATCAGCCTTTTCTACAAACCATTTCCTTGTACCTTACCTGCCTATTAGTAATAATATACAGTCAAAACTTGTCTAAACCGGGCCCTGAACAAACCAGAATTTTGTCAAAACTGGCCAAATTTCAAGGTCCTGAATTTTCTAAATTCTAAAAAGTTACCCTCTAAACACCTGATCCTGTCTAAATTGGATAAAGGAAATTTGTTATTTAACAATGCACTCAACACATTTTATTTATGATTATATGGCATCAGACATATGGTTAAGGACCACACAGATAATGAGAGAGGAAACACGCTGTCGCCACAGATAATGAGAGAGGAAACACGCTGTCGCCACTTCATGGGCTATTCTTTTCGATAAGCAGTAATGGATCTTTAATATGCACCATCCCACAGACAGGGTAGTACATACCACAGCCTTTGATATACCAGTTGTGGTGCACTGGCTAGAACGAGAAATAGCCCAATGGGCTCACCGACAGGGATCGATCCCAGACCGACCGCGCAACGAGTGAGCGCTGTACCACTGGGCTATGACCTGCCCTCCCTGATTTTGTGTGACCTTATCTGGTCACATGGTAGTGCTCCTTGTTTCGTTGTTTAATGATGGTGCATCAGAATCAGACGATTTATCCATACAAAACCTCTTTTTCTAGGCAAGTATTCGTGCCTGATGAGAAAAGCTGATGTCTTGTGATGTGCTGTGTGCTCTGCACCATGGGAGTCCTTTTGCAGATAGTTCCAGGTTCTTCTGCCTCAGGGTGTACTTCACTAGTTTCAATAATATCTGGTTTATCAGCTAGTGCAAAAGAAAAACCAGAATAGTTAAGTAAACTAAAACTGGTATCCTTTAATGAAGAAACTATGTTTAGCAGCTTATTGGTTTGGGATACACTAGGTTCAAGTGAAGCTCATTTAAAGGATACAGGGTTTACATTTCCAATATCAAATCCAGAAGTAGTGAACACTATACCATGTCCACTTGTTGAGTATGCAGGATTCTCTCCAGGTTATACTGAGTGAACAGTAAACCCTACAGCTTCTGCTGTGCGTTGTGTGTACTTTCCGGGTTCTGTTGTGTCCAATGATCTCTCCAAGTTATAATGTGTGTTCAGTGACCTCTCCAGATTCTGTTGTGTGTCCAGTGATCTCTCCAGGTTCTATTGTGCGTTCAGTGACCTCTCCAGGTTCTGTTGTATGTCCAGTGATCTTTCCAGGTTCTATTGTGTGTTCAGTGATCTCTCCAGATTATGATGTGTGTTCAGTGATCTCTCCAGGTTATGATGTGTGTTCAGTGATTTCTCCAGGTTCTGTTGTGTGTCCAGTGATCTCTCCAGGTTCCGTTGTGTGCCCAGTGATCTCTCCAGGTTCTATTGTGTGTTCAGTGATCTCTCCAGATTATGATGTGTGTTCAGTGATCTCTCCAGGTTATGATGTGTGTTCAGTGATTTCTCCAGGTTCTGTTGTGTGTCCAGTGATCTCTCCAAGTTCTATTGTGTGTTCAGTGATCTCTCCAGGTTCTATTGTGTGTTAAATGATCTTTCCAGGTTCTATTGTGTGTTCAGTGATCTCTCCAGCTTCTGTTGTGAGTCCAGTGATCTTTCCAGGTTCTGTTGTTGGTTCAGTGATCTCTCCAGGTTCTATTGTGTTCAGTGATCTCTTCAGGATCTACTGTGTTCAGAGATCTCTCCAGGTTATGTATGATGTGTGTTCAGTAATATCTACAGACTATGTTATGTGCAGTGTTCTCTCCGTGTTTTGTTGAGTGTTAAGTGATCAATCCTCCAGTTTCTGTTGTGTGTGCTAAATTATTTTTTGCGTCTGTTGTGAGTGATATGTCATGTTCCAGTTCTCTTGTGTGTGCTATGTCATGATCATGGTATGCTGTATGTGTGTTCTGTCATGTTCTTCTTCAGGTTCTGTTGTGTGTACTATGTCATGATCATGGTATGCTGTATGTGTGTTCTGTCATGTTGTTCTTCAGGTTCTGTTGTGTGTACTATATCATGATCATGGTATGTTGTATGTGTGTTCTGTCATGTTCTTCTTCAGGTTCTGTTGTGTGTACTATGTCATGATCATGGTATGTTGTATGTGTGTTCTGTCATGTTGTTCTTCAGGTTCTGTTGTGTGTACTATGTCACGTTCAGGTTCTGTTATGTGTGCCACATCATGTTCAGGTTTTGTTGTGAGTTCTCTATTATGTTCAGGTTCTGTTGTGAGTGCTATGTCACGTTCAGGTTCTGTCGCAAGTGACTGGATAAAGGTTGCGGTATGTGCTGTCCTGCCTGTGGGAAGTGCATATAAAAGTTACCTTGCTGCATTTCCTCTGACAACTATGAGTCATAATTACCAAATGTTTGACATCCAATAGCCGATGATTAATTAATCAATGTGCTCTAGTGGTGTTGTTAAACAAAACAAACAAAGAAACTGTCACAAGTGCTATGTCACGTTCATTTTCTTTGGTGATTATTTTCTCATGTTCAGCTTTTTGCTATGTCATGTGCAGCTTATGTTGTGTGTGCTATGTCATGTTCAGCTTCTATTGTGCATGCTATGTTGTGCTAATGTTTTTGGTGTGTGTGCTGTGTCATGTTCACGTTCAATATTCTGTTGCTTAGCTTAGCTTAGTAACTGGTTTAATGTGTCCATAGTCCATATACCACTAGGGTTTCGAACATGCCTATCCAGAGTCCAGCCTCCGATAGGATCGGGGGTCTGACTCAGGAGAGGGATATTCTGTTGCAAATATTTGTTAACTGTAAAGTTAATCAAAGTTCATAGATCTTGCTATCGTTTATGCTGAGGCCACATTCACTTTATTTGTCTTTTAACCTTACGTCTGATTACACTGTCTTGTTTTACTGGACTCTGTCCTGGATAACTTACAATGACATTTGTATGTGCAATATTGTTAATCGTATATGTCACATACAACATTATTATGAATTAAAATTGTATCTACAGATACAAATTATGTGCTGGAAACTTTGTTTCAATTAAAAACATTTCAAATAGATATTTGTTTTTCAAGAAAATTCACCAAAACATATTTATTATTATAATTATGGTGCACATAAAATAGCAAACCATACAAACATTAATGTTATTGCAATTCCTATTTATATATACAGACACCATTCTTGTCTGTTGCCAAATGGTTCGTTGCATGCAGTACCAAATGTTTTTTTCTTAAATAGACCGGGCTCTCACAACGACAAAAGTCATATTATTTTTAGGATTCATGCACATAAAAATATTGACATAATGTATGCTCTATTGTACTTTGCATTTGTAATTTCTATCACAGACCGATAACAAAGAATACATATGTGTCATATTTGGCACATATGACCTATGACATAATTATATAATGAACTGTATTTAAAAAGGGTGTATCTACCACATACGACCAGTTGTGTTCACACAATGGACAGCAAGCAAATCAGAGGAAAGTCGTATGTGTCAGTTACGTCTATTTTTTTTTTGCAAATTGGTATCTGTGATTTACTTACGACCATTTAAATCCTTCTGTATAAGTGATGCAATTAGGGACACGGCTACGATATTTTGTGACAATATGTAATCGGGGATGGCGATTCCGAATATGCAAAAAAGACGTTTTAAGTCGTATTTGCCACTTACGACCTTTTAGCTTTCACGCGACGCTATCAGTAATAATATACAGTCAAAACGTGTCTAAACCGGGCCCTGAACAAACCGGAATCTTGTCAAAACTGACCAAGTTTCAAGTTTCAGAATTTTTATAAATTCTAAAACATTACCCTCTAAACATCGAATTCTACCTAAATTGAATAAATATTAGGTCCACGGCGTGATCTGGTTTAGACAGATTTCACTGTAACATTGTTCTTAATCCTGAAGTAACACTAACATGCACCAAAATATAACAAACTTACTTCTCAACATTATACAATGGGATAAATATTAGGTCCACGGCATGATCCAGTTTAGACAGGTTCCACTGTAACATTGTTTTAATCCTGAAGTAACACTAACATGCACCAAAATATAACAAACTTACTTCTCAATATTATACAATGGGATAAATATTAGGTCCACAGCATGATCTGGTTTATACAGGTTTTACTACACTATTTGTTTTTAACCCTGAAGTAACATGCACAAAAATATAACAAACTTACTTTTCAACATATTATATGAAACAATGGTCATTAACACACAACAAAGTACACAAATAATGAGGAATAAATCCATGTACGTCCACTGACCACACATAAAACTGACCGTCTAAATCGGATAAATATTAGGTCCACAGCATGATCCGGTTTTGACAGGTTTTACTATATAATTATTGTTTTTAACCCTGAAGTAACATACACCAAAACATAACAAACTTACTTCTCAACATTATTCAATGGTAATTACTACACAACAAATCATGCACATGTCCAAACATTATTAAACTCTTAAGAATGAGGAATAAATATACCGACTGACCACACATAAAACTGACCGTCTAAATCAGATAAATGTTATATAGGTCCACAGCATGATCCAGTTTAGACAGGATTCACTAGACTGTTGTTTTTAACCCTGAAGTAACATGTACCAAAACAGTTTTTTTGCCAGAAAGAAATTTTGGGGTATGACGCTATGGAACAAAATGCAACCACAGTCAACATGGGTTATGGGCGACCTCCCCCAGAAGGAAAATGGGTTATGTTTAGGGTTATGGTTAAGAAAATTGTACAGTAATGATAAGAGTAATTCATTTTGTCAAAAGGTTAACTTAAAAAAAAATACCAATTTTACCCTCTGGCAGAAACCCTGCAAAACATAACAAAGTTACTTTTCAACATTTTGTACAATGGTCATTAATACACAATAAAGCACACAAATGTCCAGACATTAACTTCATAATAATGAGGAATAAATTATACCGACTGACCACACATAAAACTGACCGTCTAAATCGGATAAATATTAAATATTAGATCCGGTTTAGATAAATTTCACTGTAATAGTTTTTAACTCTGAAGTAACATGCACCAAAAACCCCCAACTTACTTTTCAGTATTATACAATGGTCATTACACAACAAACATTTACAAATATCTGAACATTATTAAACTCTAAAGAATGAGGACTAAACACATGTATATTGACTGACCACACATAAAACTGACTGTCTATAAATCAAATAAATATTTGGTCCCCGGCATAATTTGGTTTAGACCGGTTTCACTGTACTATTGTTACTTACTTCTCAACATTACGTACAATGGTCATTAATACACAACAAATCATACACATGTCCAAACATTATTAAACTCTTAAAGAATGAGGACTAAACACATGTATATCGACTGACCACACATAAAACTGACATACCACAGGAACATGGAGTGCACACACAGAAATGATTACCTCGGATGAACAGACTAATGCACTCAGCTCTGCAATGCCAAGTAATTATGATGTCCTAATCTACATCTGAGATGATCTAAGCTGACCCAATGCATGTACCAGGTTACACTACGTTTGTATAGCGGTGGAGGTGCTCTCCTCCTCCAAGCTAACCCATCCTTACAGCCATCAAGGTATTGGTTTTCACCTGTACCCGCCTTTGTTTTAGACCCAGATCAACACATGTATGCACCTGGGCACCTAACAATATGTAATATACATGGAAAGCTGTGTGTGTGTGTGTGTGTGTATGTGTGTGTGTGTGATTCGATCCAATGACTTATTCATATCAGTTTTGTTGGTCTGTTTACAAGATCCATGACACATCTTTAGTCACAACATTCATTATTAATATTGTCAGGACTTCAAAACTCTGCACAGGTCAAATAAATAAAACACAATGACAGGGTTATTTACTGATCTTTTTTTCTCTTTTATTTTCCACATGTTGTGTTTAGAAATAATCAAAGAAGTGAGAAAGGGGACATAAACAAAGCCAAGGATAAACATATTATAAAGAGTTCCTTTCCAAACCGCGATATATCCATGAACATCAGTTTTAAGAAAAAACTTCGTTTTGTTGCTATATGACATAACGTACATCATACCAAGTTTAGTGGGTAAACATACATGTAGTGCTTTGCCATAAAGCCTATTGTCATACTGTTAAGTTGTACTAACATCAGTATACCTTAAATGCTAACTCGACCAAACTCGGTGGCGTCGTGGTTAGGCCATCGGTCTACAGGCTGGTAGGTACTGGGTTCAGATCCCAGTCGAGGCATAGGATTTTTAATCCAGATACCGACTCCAAACCCTGAATGAGTGCTCCGCAAGGCTCAATGGGTAGGTGTAAACCACTTGCACCGACCAGTGATCCATAACTGGTTCAACAACGGCCATGGTTTGTGCTATCCTGCCTGTGGGAGGTGCAAATAAAAGATCCTTTGCTGCCTGTCATAAAAGAGTAGCCTATGTGGCAACAGCGGGTTTCCTCTAAAAAACAATGTCAAAATGACCATATGTTTGATGTCCAATAGCCAATGATAAGATAAAAAATTAATGTGCTCTAGTGGCGTCGTTAAATAAAACAAACTTCACTTTACTTTAAATGCTAACTCCAATATCTGGAAATTGGTGTATATAACTTTTTGGAAATATGAACTCTTCATATATTTGTACATGTATAAGTATATGTTAAAACAAAAAAACTAATTAGAATTTGATAATTTTATTGATATCTTTAAATGGAGGGAGGAACAGATAGAGGGATGGAAGGAATGACTAATGGGAGGATTGAAAGAAGAATAGTGTGATGGGGGATGGTGAAGTAGATTAATAGACAAATGACAAATGGATTTATAGAAAGACTGATGGATGAATGAATGGATGGATGGATGGTTGGATGGATGGATGGATGGATGGATAAATGGATAAATGAATGGATGGATGGATGATGAATGGATGGATGGATGGATGGATGGATGGATGGATGGATGGATGGATGGATGGATGGATGGATGAATGGATGGATGGATGGATGAATGGATGAATGGATGAATGGATGGAAAGATGGATGAATAAACTTACTTATGGATGGACAGACTAACTGATAAATGGTGGATGGACAGATAATGGATGCATGGATGATCAGATAAATGGATGGATGGATAGATGGATGGATGGATGGATGGTCACACATACTGTCGGACAGACAGATAAAGGAATTTATGGGAAATAATGTTTTTAAATATAGATACAAAAATACTTTAAAAACCTTAAAAATACAGAATGATGAGCAGAGATTAACTTAACAAAAAACAAGAACAATAATTAGGTGGGTTTTTTTTTACATTGTTTTCTTCTTTTTTCTTTTTTTCTTTTCCAGCTACCAGCACTATTCTTATTATGGACTTTCATTTCAAGGTTTGTAAGACTTAAAAACACAGTTATCTGGCCTGCTGCCAGGTTTGTGCAAGCAGTTATAAAATGGAGGCCAAAATAGATAAAAGCAGATATAACAAAACTTTACTTTTTTGTACCGCCTTGACATAAGAACAAACAAAATCTAGACACATACATGTAGAGTTACCTGAATTATTAAAAACAGATTTTTGTTTAAACAATAATTATACTGTCCAAAAGGCACTCATGAAGAGCAGGACTTGTTTTTCAATGATTGGGATCGATCACTGTCAGTGGGCCCATTGGGCTATTTCTCGCTCCAGCCAGTGCACCACGACTGGTACATCAAAGCCTGTGGTATGTGCTGTTTTGTCTATGGGATGGTGCGTAAAAAAGATCCCTTGCTGCTAATCAAAAAGAGTAGCCCATGAAGTGGCGATAGCGGGTTTCTCTCTCAATATCTGTGTGGTCCTTAACCATATGTCTGATGCCATAAAACAGTAAATAAAATGTGTTGAGTGCGTCATTAAATAAAACATTTCTTTCTTTCTTTGTTTTTCAATGAAGTTTGTTTGTTTGTTTTTGTTTGACAACACCACTTGAGCATATTGATTTATTAATCATCGGGTATTGGATGTCAAACAACAGGAGCCTAATTCACAAACGTCTCTTAGGCTCTGTTAGAGAACAAAGCATCCTCTTTGTAAGTCTTTTAGCATTGCACTGCGAGATCGCAAAGTTGCAAGAGTTTAGTGAATTATGCCCACGGTCATTTTTGACACAGACATAGAGAGGAAACCCGCTACATTTTCCCATTAGTAGCAAGGGATCTTTTATATGAATCATCCCACAGACAGGATAGCACATACCACAGCATTTGATATACCAGTTGTGGTGCACTGGCTGTGACAAGTGTTTTTCAATGAGAATAATGGAATCTCATAAATGAAACCAGAATTCTGCGGAATTAAGTGTCGTCTGTCATAAACCATATTGGTGTGATGAACATCCATAGTGCAACTACAAACCAAGTTTCACTGACATAGGACTAATTTGTTAAAAACTGATCTAAATGCAAAACTTTTACATCAAACTTTAACGCAAACGTTGACATTGCTGTTGATGCCACTGCCACTTCCACCATTACCATAGCAGGTCTTCTGGAATTTTTATAAAATCCACAAGCCATGAGGTAAGTGATTTTAAACATTTACTAGCCACGATAAAAAATTCACTAGCCCTATTTTACTTTAAGTTAATACAATTTTACTAAATAATAGTACAAATTGGTTATGTCACCTAATGAGAGAGATATACTTAAAAACACTAACATTGGGTGTGCGGGTGTGAGTGTTTTGTGTGCTTGGGCAGGATATTCATATTTACAAAATAGACTTAACTGCAACATTTGATCAAATAAATTCACTAGCCGTCAGGCATGGCAATAGTAGTTATTTACTAGCCCAACATTGAATATCCTTAGCCATGGATGTGGTGCTACCATAATCTAAAAGCCATGCACAGAAATCAGAAAAGTAATACCCACATCTGACCTTTTTATTTAGTAAAGGCAGCTAAAAAGTTAATTAATCATCAGCTACTGGGTGTTAAATATTTGGTAATTCCGAGGAAACCCATTATCAGCTAGGGATCTTTTAATAATTTTATATGCACTTTCCTCACAGATGGGCAGGACGTTACGTAGCCCAGTGGTAAAGTGCTTGCTTGATTTGCAGTCAGTCAAGGATCGGTCCCCGTCAGTGGGCCCATTAGGCTATTTCTCATTCCCTTGCTACTAAATGAAAAAATGAAGTGGGTTTCCTCTCTAAGACTATATGTCAAATTACCAAATTTTTGACATCCAATAGCCGATGATTAAAATATCAATGTGCTTTAGTGGTGTCATTAAACAAAACAAACTAACTTTTCCCCACAGACAAAACAGCACATACATCATGGCCTTTCATATAACAGTTGTGGAGCACTGGTTGGAACTAGAAAAAAAAATCAATGGGTCCACCGAGGTGGTTCTACCCTACAACCCAAGCATCTCGGGTGAGCTCTCTATCAACTGAATAAAACCATCCTTCCTTTCTTATTAGCGAGAGAGATGACAGTGTAATTCTACTTGAGAGCCGGAACCAGAATGTGAACTCGGTACCTACCAGCCTTAAGTTCGTAGACTCTAAAACCATTACATCACCCAGGCCAGTTAAACAATGTGTTACAGGGTAGCTATCATGTGTGTGTGTGTGTGTGCATGCGTGTGTGTCTGTGTGTGTGTACGTGTGTCTGTGTGTGTGTGTGTGTGTGTGTGTATTACCTGTACATATATTATGATAAAAAGAGGGGATTGGGAACAAAATGAAGGCTACCACATTGGCTGCACCCATCTCCCAGACAGCTGTTCCCACACCTTCTCATCTTGTTTACAGCCTGTGATTTAACCTTGAAACCATTGCTCATCGGAATCGTGAGGAGATACGGGACTATCTGTGTAGTGCATAATGCAGAATATTAACAACCTATGTACAGTCAGTGACAGCTAGTAGGTGAACACTGCAAAATTTTCCCCAAGAAATTCATCTTAGAATGTAAACAAGGTTTGTTTTGTTTAACAACACCACTAGAGCACATTGATTAATTAATCATCAGCTATTGGATGTCAAACATTTGGTAATTTTGACATACAGTCTTAGAGAGAAAACCCACTACATTTTTCCATTAGTAGCAAGGGGTCTTTTATATGCACCATCCCATGGTCTTTGATATACCAGTCATGGTGTACTGGCTGGAATGAGGGCTAGCCCAATGGGCCACCAACAGGGATTGATCTCAGACTGACCATGCATCAGGTGAGCACTTTACCGCCCCAAGCTACAGTCAGTGACAGCTAGTAGGTGAAGACTGAAAAATCTCCGCTTAGAGATTGTAAATTGCCAAGGCTAAATATGTTATCCCAAGTATGAATTAAGTTAGAAGTGAAAGAAGGAAATTAAATCAAGTATAGGATAAGATATTTTTTCTAAGAATAAAATCTTATTTTAAGGACATGATTTTTGTTTTTTATCAGGAATCATATATGTAAAGAGAGAGAGAGAGAGAGAGAGAGAGAGAGAGAGAGAGAGAGAGAGAGAGAGAGAGAGAGAGAGAGAGAGAAAGAGAGAGAGAACTTTATTTACTAAATAAAAGAATTATAATTAAGAAGGCTAAACCTTTATTTAATGACCCACTCAACAGATTTTAATTACATTTATATGGTATCTGATATAAGATTAAAGACCACAGAGATGATTATAGAGGTAAGCTGATATCACCACTGCATGAGCTACTACCGGCCTCGGTGGTGTCGTGGTTAAGCTATCGGATATAAGACTGGCAGGTACAAGGTTCGCAGCCCGGTACTGGTTCCCACCCAAAGTGAGTTATAACGACTCAATAGGTAAGACCATTACACCCTCTTGTCTCTCACTAACCACTAACCATTAGCAACTAACTCACTGTCCTGGACATATGGCCCACATAGCTGAGGTGTGCGTGTGTGTGCCCAATACAGCGTGCTTGAACCTTAATTGGATATAAGCACGGAAATAAGTTGAAATGCATGAGCTGCTCTTTTCAATTAGCACCATCCCACAGACAGGATGGTACATACCACAGCCTTTGGAATACCAATTGTGGAGCACTGGCTGGAATGAGACACAGCCCAGTGGACCCACCAAGGGGGATTAATCCTAGACCCACCGCTCATCAAGCGAGCACTTTACCACTAGGCTACATCCTGACCCCTCAAAATAAAGGATAAAATTCATGCCACCCAAAAGTTTAAAATATTAGTGAAGTAATGAATTCTTCAGTAGGGTTAATATTTTTGAAGAAAAAAAAAGAAAGAAAGAAATGTTTTATTTAATGACGCACTCAACACATTTTATTTATGGTTATATGGTATCAGACATATGGTTTAAGGACCACACAGATTTTGAGAGGAAACCTGCTGTTGCCACTACATGGGCTACTCTTTCCGATTAGCAGCAAGGTATCTTTTATTTGCGCTTCCCACAGACAGGATAGCACAAACAATGGCCTTTGTTGAACCAGTTATGGATCACTGGTCAGTGCAAGTGGTTTACACCTATCCATTGAGCCTTGCAGAGCACTCACTCAGGGTTTGGAGTCGGTATCTGGATTAAAAATCCCATGCCTCGACTGGGATCCAAACCCAGTACCTACCAGCCTGTAGACCGATGGCCTAACCACGACGCCGGTATATTTTTGAAGAAAATTTGTTATGTGACTACTTAGTACTTATGTTTAAATTTAAGATTTCCTATGCTACTATAGGCTAATACATAAACTGTAGTACATATACAAAGAATTAATTAACATGGAAAATTGTTTGCAGTATAACTACCGGTACATCTTTATTTTTTTAAGTAACAACCACACACACAGGCATTTTAGTGCACCATAAAGTGGCAAATCTGTCTGAAAAAGATTGATGGTACAGCCGACACTTTCAATTTTTAGCAATAACTACTGTGCAAAAAATCCTCTATGTAAACATGCGATTCATCATAATGTAACCCAACTTATCGTTCAAACTCTCATTGGAAATGTGCAAAAATCATCAACATTTCACTGCGTGGATCTGTGCCGTGGAAAGACACCAGACAAACGGGCAACCGAGGGCTTTTCTTATGGAAGCTACTATTTTGGAGAAGACATCAAAGAGTGCTTCTCATTTCACTGCTAATTATGCTGACAATTTGTGAGGTATTCCTGGGGAAAGGTTCGCACAAGTCTCCCCAGGTGTCTCTGCTGTATCACTTGAGTTAGGGTGGATTTTTTTTTTTTTTTTTTTTTTACCTGTGTACTGTGTAAAATAATAGTAAAATTCTATACTTTAAACAAACTCATCTCATCTTTACTTTGTGTATATAGAGTTTAAAATAAAAGTAATATTCTATACTTTAAACAAACTCAACTCATCTTTACTTTGTGTATATAGAGTTTAAAATAAAAGTAATATTCTATACTTTAAACAAATACATTATTCTGGTGAGTTGGGTTTTTTCACTTTCATGAATCAGGGTTTCTGCCAGAGGGTAAAATGGGTATGGCACCATATCCACATTTTTTTGCAGAAAATAAATGATTATTATCATTATTGTATGATTTTCTTAACCCTAACCCTAAACCTAACTCATTTTCTTTTTGGGGGAGGCCCCCATACTGCCTGTTTACTGGTTGCATTCAATTCAATAGCAGCATACCCAAAAAATTCTTTCTAGCAGAAACACTGTGAATATATGGAGTTTAAAATAAAAATAAAATTATATATGTTAAACAAATAGTCCACTTAAGGCCAGGGTTTTTAAAAAAAAATTTTTATCTGTGTACCTAGAGTTTAAAATAAAAGTAATATTCTATACTTAAACAGACTCATCTTTACTAAATTGAGTTATTTTTTTATCTTTACTTTGACCTTTTTTTTTTTTTTTTTCACCTGTGTACAAAGAGTTTAAAATAATAGTAATATTCTATACTTTAAACAAACTTATCTCTACACTATTAGTCTTTTTTTTTTTACCTTTATTTTATGTAATATGGAGTTCAAAATAATAATAAAAATTCTTTACTTTAAACAAATTCATCCAGGGTTTCTAGAATTTTTATGAAATCCACTATCCATGTGATCAGTGATTTAAAAAATGTACTAGCCATAATCAAAAATTCACTAGCCCTACTTTACTTTAAGTTTTTTTACTAAATAATATTAATAATCGGATATGAAACATAAAAAGGGAGATAGAGGTTAAAACACTAAATTTGGGGGGTTGAATGGGGGCAGGATATTTATATTTACAAAATAAACTTAACTGCAATATTTGATAAAAAAAATAATTAAACTAGCCATTGGGCATGGCAATAGTAGTTATTTACTAGCCTAACATTGAATATCACTAGCCATGGGAGTGGGGCTGCCATAATCTAGAAGCCCTGTGATCCCTATTTAGCTGAGCTGTTTGTTCACCTGTGTATATCTGTTTAAAATCATAGTAATATTTTACTCCATTAGGTGTTTTAACGGTGTGTACACGGAGTTTGAAATAATAGTAATATTGCACTCAATTAACTTTTTTACCTGTGTGTACCTAGAGTTTGAAATAATACAAATATTCCACTAAATTAATTGGTCATTCCTGTGTACACTCAATTTTTTTTTACCTGTGTGTACATGGAGTTTGAAATAATAATATCCCATTCAATCAAGGTTGTTTTTTTACCTGTGTGTGTATAGTTTCAAATATTCAAATAATAGTAATATTTTTTTACTGTGTACATAGAGTTTACAATAATAGTAATTTAAAAACTTTAAACAATTAGTCCACCCATCTCTGTCCACAGCAGCATCCATCACTTGCACAACTTATTAATTGTCAGAATTTACCAATTTTATATATATATATATATATATATATATATATATATATCATTAGATAATTTAATTACTCAAATACCAACCTGTGACATAATGGCACATGTCAGAATTTCCAGTATTGAAAAGGCAATTCCATCATGTTTAAAACCAAGAAAATATATACTTAAGATGTAAAGTAACTTGTTGTGAATCAGGCCGGCTTCATCAAACACGGTGAGCATCATAAGACATAGAAGATGGATAAGCTGTGTCTATTATCTGAGCACTACATCACCCATTATCTCACCGAAGACACAAACAATCGGCCTGCAGTGTCCCATTGTTTCGGACACGCTGCCACTAAAAGCCCATTGCTGCTGACGCACCAGTAAATAACAACACTGACATACTGTAAACAACAACACTCAATCAGAAACGGGTCCCAGCAGTTTGCCTCATCCGCATATTTTTAGTACATAATCTCCAAACTGTCCATAAACACCTTTGTGTTGGGACGCCCGATGATGATCGCACGAGAGCCGTGTCGACACATTATTGGCAGCTCTCGGTCCTCACCTGTAGTTTACTTATGGCAACCAGGTAACACTGCCTTTGATCTTTGCTAAAAGGTGAAACAAGCAGGTTAATGTAGCAAACAAGTTACTTTGTGTTTTTATGTACGGAACGGGACAGATATAATATATATATATTATTTATGTGTCTGGGTGGTTGGTTTGTTGGTTTGCACTGTACTAAAATGTGTTTACTTGTTAAGAAATATGGTCAACAAAATTAGATAAATAACTTTTAGAAAAAAATATTGAAATTTGTAATCCTTAGACAGTCAAATGCCACCAAAGGGAGCATCAGAAGATGGTCTTTTAAGAAACATAGCAGCTTAATTACAGGTTAGTTTGTACATAGCTGCTTAATAGAGGTGGCTAGTTAAGCAGGTTTGTCTATTTCTTCATATTTCCAGTGACTAAACATATACATAATGTGCCAGTATATGAAAATATGCAACATTAGACTGAATTTACCTTTAAAAAATACAATTATTACAATTCAAATAGTTTATGTGTTTTTTCTTCTAACATGGAAAATATTATTTTTTATTTATATATATTTTAAATGGTTGCTCTGTTTAATCTTCTAGAGTTTCACAATATTAAGTTTTTAAATCAATACATGTTTTACTCTATGTAAATTTTCAAATACAAGAAATAGATAACAGTTTATAGGATACAGATACACATTTTCAACAGTAATAATGACTGATGATACATATTTAAAATACACAATTTTCTTTTTTAAAAGACTCAATCTTATAAGGTATTTTTATGTTGTTAGTTTTTGCTAATATTTTTAATGAATGAATGAATGAATGAATGAATAAATCAATGAGTGAGTGAGTGAGTGAGTGAGTGAGTGAGTGAGTGAGTGAGTGAGTGAGTGAGTGAGTGAGTGAGTGAGTGAGTGAGTGAGTGAGTGAGTGAGTGAGTGAGTGAGTGAGTGAGTGAATGAATGTTTAACGGAACCCCAGCAGAAAAATACATCAGCTACTGAGGTCAAATAATGGAGAAAAAAAATATCTTTTTAAAAGACAAACATTTAACACAAAAATAAAGACTTTTTTAACATCATAAACATGAATGTTGTTGACATGAATAGTGAATTCACAATATAGTGAAACCTGTCTAAACCGGATCACACCAGTGACCTAATTTATTTATCCGATTTAGACAGGATCTGGTGTTTAGAAAGTAGTGTTTTAAAATTTAGAAAAATACAAGATCATGAAAGGTTGCGAGTTTTGACAGAATTCTGGTTTAAACATGTTTCACTGTATTTCCATTTCTGTACAGACTCCTCAACAGGGCCATGCTCCACACTTGCTGTTAGATGAGCTATCTCAGTATCACTTGAGCCTGTGGAATGCGGAACCTGTGTACAGTGTCTGCCGGATAATCATTCCCCATGTGGGGTTATACACATAATAGCACCATGAGCTGGATTTAAAAAATGTGTTAAAAAGGGAATATTTTATAACTGTAAACAGAAATACATAGGTCAGGTCAGGTCAGATAGTTTAATGTGCAGCTGTTGTAATGCACACCTGTCCTGGGCACAGGTGTCGGCCTCAACCAGCTCCTCCATCCAGGACAGGGAATACATAGGACAATGTTGGACAATATATAGGACATTGTACAGTAAAACCTGTCTAAACCGGACCCTGAACAAACCGGAACAATTCTGCCAAAACTGGCCAAGTTTTTGTGGTCCCAAATTTAAATTCTAAAACGTGATGCTTTAAACACTGGATCCTGTCTAAATATTGGATAAGTATTAGATCCCAAACATGATTCATTTTACAAAGGTTTCACTGTACATGTTGATTTATTTACGTAACTGGTAAATGACAGTGTAACCTTTTTTTTTAACAACGGCCACACCTATAGTTACATGTAAGTGTGTGAAAACCAGAGCACTGCCTAACCTTTCCTCAATTAAAGCAGGAAGAGAAGAACAACAAGTTGTGAAGAAGACCACCATGATGGGATTGCCAGAGAGATCCCGGTAACGGCTCCACTTACAGGAATAAATCATCACTGACACCACCAAAAGATATGCAACTCATCCACCGAAAGGCAGGGCTGGTAAAGATATCTATAGTGACTGAGTCATAGGGGAAAAAAACAAAATGGTGATCTGTTACTAGTGTTAGAAGGAAGGATATAATTTGATGTGCATGTTCAGAGCAAGGCTGTAGTAGTGCACGCCTGTCTTGGGAGCAGGTTCTGGTGTGTGTTAGTTCCTATGTCCAATATAGGTTGTGTTTATATTTCTCTTTTATTGATCACCACAAATACCCCCAAAGACTGAGTTAAAATATACAGTAGCATTTAAAGGTAACTCATAGCTTTCGTAACTAGGGATGGACGATATTACCAGTTTACAGGTTTATTGCAATACAAAAATCCCGATACAATATATCGCAGTACATATTCCGAGAAGCGGTTTACACAATACTCTCATGAGTTTCTGTCACTCTTTCAAGGTTGCTTCTGTTTTTCTTTTTTTTGGGTGGATGGTGAGTTATTTTATTTGTTTTAAACAATATTTATTCCATTAATAAATGTTGTAGCAAAACATGTGGTGGACCTTTATAAACATCTGTTCACAAGATGATATTACACAGCTTTGAAAGCATCCTAGGTCTATTAGCATTCAAGGGTAGGGGGGGCGGGACGTAGCCCAGTGGTAAAGTGTTCGCTTGATGCGCAGTCGGCCTGGGATCGATCCCCTTCAGTGGGCCCATTGGGCTATTTCTCGCTCCAGTCAGTGCACTACGACTGGTATATCAAAGGCCGTGGTATGTGTTACCCTGTCTGTGGCATGGTGCATATAAAAGATCCCTTGCTGCTAATCAAAAAGAGTAGCCCATGAAGTGGCGACAGCAAGTTTCCTCTCTCAATACTTGTGTGGTCCTTAACCAGTAGTAAATAAAATGTGTTGAGTATGTCGTTAAATAAAACATTTCTTTCTTTCTTGTTTTAATGTGGAAAAATGTTAAGATAGGTTGTAGGATTTCGCTCAGTTGGTAGACTGCTCACATGAGGTTCCTGAGTCGAAGGATCAAATCCCTTCAGTGGACCCATTCTCTGAATGTTTTGGGGTTTTTTTTGTCCCAAAAACAAAACAAACTTTAACTAAAAATCCAGGGCCTCATTCCACAAAGCGATCTTAGCGCTAAGATCACCTTAAGTGTATACAGTCGTTATACACTTAAGGTGATCTTAGGTCTCAAATTGCTTTGTGGAACAGGGTCCAGGTTTATTACAAACTCACTAGATATTTTATATTGGTCAACATTTGACCACCTGCAACCATCAATAAAAAGAAATAAATTTGGAAAAAAACCCTACAAAAAACCCACCCACCCACACAATGAGTTAAGAGAAAGAACATCATGGTTAATAAAAGAAATCAGTAGCTATAAGATTACGCCAGCTGCAGGTCACGTAAGTAATCTATGGGTGATTCAGTCTGTTTCCCCATCTGTAGTAAAGACAAAAACAGATGCACCACAAGCTTTGGCCAGCTAGTCAGTGTGTGTATGTATGTCAGTGTACATACAGCCACTACTCCCGGATACTAACACACATATAAATGAAGAAAATAGTCCCACCCAAATACCAAAGGTCATCCATCTCTTCTGACCTGACTTGACCTAATTGCTAAAACAAAACAGCTTCCAAAATCGCTAATGGCAGCTTGAACGCTGGGTACTGGTGTGTCAACAAGATAATGGAGCCCGGTAAACTGCCTGGCGGAATAAATACCGTAATTACTCATCTAAACAAACAGTAATGAGGTAGGAATAATATAAGACGGGGAGAGTATCAAAATTCCACATGTTCCCTGAAATAGTTAAGATCTCTTTTTGTTTCTGTTTTATGATCTTAACAAAATTCCTGAGTTTGTACCTGGGAGTAGAAGATAAAAATAAATCAGAGAAAAAAACTGATTTGTTTTCCACTTATTAGAATTTTTGTATTGTCAGACGATACTGCATGACATAATAAATGGTATGTTAATGGTCAAAATGGTATTTTACAGAAATAGCTTTACTTTTGGCTGTAGACTTATAAAAAGATAAACAGTTTGAAAAAGAAACAATTTTTTATATATACAAATATCAGAAAATATATATTGAATACTAAATGTTTTATAGGTCAACAAATTAAATGAAAGCTATAAATTAAAATTAGTTCTATAATTCAACATGGCTCTATTTTTTTTCTTCAGGAATTGTAATGGAAATTTTTAAAAAATAATAATTTTTTTATTAAGACGATGAGAATAATAAACGATCATGAGAAAAAGAATAAAACAAGAATAAAAAATAATGCAATATTCAGGTACATTTGATTAAATTCAAAAGCTTCAAAACCTATCTTCAAATGTGTCCACATTAAAACCCTTTTTTTTTAAATCTGCTATATGGATTGGATCAAATGCTCACAAATTCTTTTAATTTTGTAAAAAAAACAAAAAATAAATTGATCACAAAATAATTTCACTTTTTTCACAGTTGTAAATTATACAGAGAAAGTCAAAAGAAATTTCCAATTACATGTATTAAACTCTTAGTACCAGGTACACATTACTGTAAAGAACATCTAGTATAGAACACTTAGTACCATGTGCACATTACTGCAAAGAACATCTAGTATTGAACACTTAGTACCATGTGCACATTACTGCAAAGAACATCTAGTATAGAACACTTAGTACCATGTGCACATTACTGCAAAGAACATCTAGTATAGAACTCTTAGTACCATGTGCACATTACTGCAAAGAACATCTAGTATAGAACTCTTAGTACCATGTGCACATTACTGCAAAGAACATCTAGTATAGAACTCTTAGTACCATGTGCACATTACTGCAAAGAACATCTAGTATAGAACTCTTAGTACCATGTGCACATTACTGCAAAGAACATCTAGTATAGAACTCTGAGTACCATGTGCACATTACTGCAAAGAACATCTAGTATTGAACACTTAGTACCATGTGCACATTACTGCAAAGAACATCTAGTATAGAACTCTTAGTACCATGTGCACATTACTGCAAAGAACATCTAGTATAGAACTCTTAGTACCATGTACACATTACTGCAAAGAATATCTAGTATAGAACTCTTAGTACCATGTACACATTACTGCAAAGAACATCTAGTATAGAACTCTTAGTACCATGTACACATTACTGCAAAGAACATCTAGTATAGAACTCTTAGTACCATGTACACATTACTGCAAAGAACATCTAGTATAGAACTCTTAGTACCATGTACACATTACTGCAAAGAACATCTAGTATAGAACTCTTAGTACCATGTACACATTACTGCAAAGAACATCTAGTATTAAAAGGCTCTTTAGTGTACATACACAACTTCTACAACAGTTCATCTTTTTCTCACACCTAAATAATGTTTAGAAAGGTAAAATTAAGAACTGAATATAGAAGAAGACAATCGGCCTCGGTGGTGCAGTGGTTAAGCCATCAGACTACAGGTTGGTAGGTACAGGGTTCGCAGCCCGGTACCGGCTCCAACCCAGAGCGAGTTCTTAAGGGTGCGACTAACAACTAACCCACTGTCCTGGACAGAGAGCTTAGGTATGTGCCCAGGACAGCATGCTTGAACATTAATTGGATATAAGTTCAAATGAATGAAGAATTAAATATAAATAAAGTATCGGTAAACCAGATTAAGGTGGAACAAAATAGTCTCAGCAGTCAAAAACTCACCTTAGAGTCTAAATCCATGAAACAGGTTAGAGTTAAAACCACCATTATGTTAAATGTTTCCTTTATTCTTCTAATGGCCAGAAATACATACTACTACAACCCAATTCCGTATTCCTCTAGGTGATCCTAACCAATATGTTTTCAGGTATACTCCATCCCATTAATTCCCAGCTGGGCCAGGCCCACATGTAAACCATTTGTAGATAGTGCAAGGATTGTACTATTACCGTACACAGTTACACTAGCCTAGTGACATTTACAAACATATGTACATGTTTTTTCAGAATTAGGTAAACAAGTGAGGAAGCTAGACCTTAAAAAATATGCATGTTTGTTTTAACTCGACTAGCTCAAAAATTCCTCATGGTTTACATTTTTTTTTTTTTAATGAATATTTGTTTGAAGCTGATTTGGCTTAAGGGCCGTCCATAATTTTCAACATTTTCATGAACGTACAAACCGTACACTTCTGACCACCCCATTACCCCCCCCCCACCCCAAAAAGTGTACATGTTGATTGACATTTTTCATTTTTTTTTAAAGTATGCTGGCCCCTTAAGACACACACACACACACACGCACGCACACACACACACACACACACACACACACACACACACACACACGCGCGCATATGATTTATACGCTCGTAAAAATTTGAAAATTATAGATGGCCCCCTTACAAGTTATTGTTTCTGTAGACCAGGGTTTCTGACAGAGGGTATGAAGAGTCAAATTATGTAGCCTAAAATCTTGGAAATTAATCAATATGTATATTTTTTAAATCTTTAGATAGACTATTGTAAGAGAACTGCTGTATAAAATTTGTTAACGAGCATGAAACAATTTCAAAATATCTCTATCACATAATCACCTAGTAAGAGAATTTATGGTATCTTTTGGGTTTTTTTTTACATACACTCACTTTATTTTCTGGCAGAAAGCCTTATAGTTTTATTATTGATTTACATAAAATTTTGGACTAATAGCAGTATGATCTGAAGACTGAAACATATTGGATTTGACAAAAATTAATAATATAAGAAAGGCATTATAAGCTGATGTTCTGTGGCATATTTAGAGACTATTGTATTTTTAATCGCCACACACTGCTTAAATGATGTTTCATGGCATATTTTTGTTCACTTTTCCAAAAATTTCGTAAAATATAAACACTTCTAGAAAATGTTTTCCAAAGCTGATTTTAGCAGTTATTGGATATGATGTTCTACAAAACATGGTACTTCAACTGATATAAAATTCATTATTTTCCCACGTACAATCACTTTTTCACCTTCAACGACCAGACTAAAAGTAATATGGAATAGTGGAACCGTTTCATACTGTAGCGGCCATAAAGGTCAACTCTGCCAAATAACAAGGATCAGCAGCTATAATGACACCTCATCACATTTTAAAATTATTCACACTAACAGTGTCCATCATATAGTAAGATTCTCAGACTAAGCTCATAGCAACAGCTGATACCAAATGACAGAATGGCCACAAAAGACAAACACTTGGTTGTGGTTGCAGAGACAAGGGCTGGGATGTGGAGGTGAACACCAGGGATTCTAGAAAATTTGTTTTAATCCACTAGCCATGAGATTAGTGATTTTTAAAATGTACTAGCCACGATTAAAAATTAACTAGCCCTACTTTACATTAAGTTAATATAATTTCACTAAATAATAGTTATAATCAGATATGTCACCTAAAGAGGGAGATAGAGATTAAAAACATTAATATTGGGGGTTGGAGTGGGGTCAGGATATTACAAAATAGACAATGGCAACATTTGACTCTTTTTTCTTTCTTTTTTTCACTAGCCATCGGGCATGGTAATAGTAGTTATTTACTAGCCCAACTGTGAATATCATTAGCCATGGGAGAGGGACTACCATAATACCATAATCTAAAAGTCTTAAACACCAATGGATGTTCAACAGGAGGATCTGTCAGGTCATAAGAAGGAATGAAATGAAATTCAAAGGAATAAAAGAAAATGTGTCAGTTGATTTAATTAAAAAAATAATTTAAAAAAGAAAGAAACATTTTGTATTAATAGATGACTTGTAAATAGAGGGAATGTTTAAACAGCTTCAATAACACACCAGGGTCCCCGCTTATACAACTCTTTAACGGCCAGACTCAAGATCTTAGCAGTCTTCCAAGATTTTAACTACATTGCATTTGGTGGGACGTAGCCCAGTGGTAAAGTGTTCGCTTGAAGCACAGTCGGTCTGGGATCGATCCCCGTCGATGGGCCCATTGGGCTATTTCTCATTCCAGCTAGTGCACCATGACTGTTATATCAAAGGCTGTGGTATGTACTACCCTGTCTGTGTGATGGTACATATAAAAGAACCCTTGCTGCTAATAGAAAAGAGTAGCCCATGAAGTGGTGACAGTGGGTTTCCTTTCTCAATATCTGTGTGGTCCTTAACCATATGTCTGACGCCATATAACTGTAAATAAAATGTGTTGAGTGCATCATTCAAATAAAAAAAACCCAAAAACAAACCTATCTGTGTGGTCCTTAATCATATGTCTGATGCCATATAACTGTAAATAAAATGTGTTGAGTGCGTTGTTAAATAAAATATTTCTTTCTTTTGTATGGGTAAGACTTTATTAAAGCTGGAGCAGGGTTTACTTCAGTCAGTGTTTGCCTGAAACACTTGGGTCATAGGATCAAACCATGTCAGTGAACCCATTCTCTGATTGGGATTTTCCCCATCCCAACCAATGACTGGTATATCAAAGGACATGGTATGTGCTGTCCTGTCTGTGGGAAACTGCATATAAAGGATATACCCTGCTGTTAATGGTAAAAAATGTAGCAGGTTTCCTTTAAAGACTCATATAGATTAGACGTGGCATGTGTGCGATACGATAATTTTTTGTTTTTATCGAAATACATTATTTTAAATGAGAATGTCTAGACTGGATACGTGGGATGTATGAATCTGCAAAACGTTTGCTGTCAGCCACCATGAAATAATTGTATATGGTGTATATGCCCAAAACACAATCCGCAGATGCATCAGCCGCAACAGTCAGACCGCACGCATGAGCCACATCCAGTCTATATCAGCCGTAAGGCTATAAGTCAGACTTATCATCCAATTAATAGCCATTGATTAATAAATCACTGTGCTCTAGTAAAACACAACAAACATCAATGTTCTATTAACTGTTAGCCAAGGTATGAGCATGTTACCTGTGATGTGGAATAGTTGTGTGTCAGAGCAGTCTGTGTTTCCTGACGTGGTGTTCTGGAGAAAGGTGGTACACCCTGCAGCCAGCTACTGTCCCCTGGTTCACAGAGACCTGCAGACAAAACACAAAATACTAAATAAATAAATAAATAAACAAGCAAATACATAAATGAATAAATAAATAAATAAAATATATATATATATATATATATATATATATATATATATAAACAACAAACAAGCAAACAAGCAAGCAAGCAAGCAAGCAAGCAAGCAAGCAAGCAAGCAAGCAAGCAAGCAAGCAAGCAAGCAAGCAAGCAAGCAAACAAACATACACAAAAACAAAAAAATAAATATATAAATAAATAAATAAATAAAATAAATAAATAATTCAATTTCTGTTGATGGGATTTGAACCCTCGATTTTATGTGCAATTTTACAGTGCTCAGCTAACAGAGCTAATAAAAAGAAAGAAAGAAATGTTTTATTTAACGACGTACTCAACACATTTTATTTACGGTTATATGGTGTCAGACATATGGTTAAGGACCACACAGATTTTTTAGAGGAAACCCGCTGTCGCCACTATATGGGCTACTCTTCCGATTAGCAGCAAGGGATCTTTTATTTGCGCTTCCCACAGACAGGATAGCACAAACCATGGCCTTTGTTGAACCAGTTATGGATCAATGGTCGGTGCAAGTGGTTTACACCTACCCATTGAGCCTTGCGGAGCACTCACTCAGGGTTTGGAGTCAGTATCTGGATTAAAAATACCATGCCTCGACTGGGATTCGAACCCAGTACCTACCAGCCTGTAGACCGATGACCTACCACGACGCCACCGAGGCCGGTCAGAGCTAATAAAAGCCATTTCACTAGCAATCTGACTCATGCTCGGAACACTTTCAGTGTTCAGATTTTAGATAAGTCTAAATTGTTACATGCAGTTGAGTTTATACGGTATAGGGGCCGGACGTAGCCCAGTGGTAAAGTGCTCGCTCGATGCGCGGTCAATCTGGGATTGTTCCCTGTCGGTGGACCTATTGAGTTATTTCTTATTCCAGCCAGTGCACCAAACTGGTATATCACAGGCTGTGGTATATACTACCCTGTCTGTGGGATGGTGCATATAAAAGATCCCTTGCTGCTAATTGAAAAAGAGTAGCCCATGAAGTGGCGGCAGTGGGTTTCTTCTCTTAATATCTTTGTGGTTCTTAACCATTTGTCTGATGCCATATAACCATAAATAAAATGTGTTGAGTGCGTTGTTAAATAAAACATTTCTTTCTTATAAGGTGTAACATTTAGACTTGAACATGAGCAAAACCAAGGTGAACTGAAGATCACTCTCCTGAAATGGTGTCCAGGCAAGCAGTCACATGAAGTTTCAAATAAAATGTATTAAATGTTTAATATAACAATTTGCCACTCTCCTAAAACCTTCCAGGCAAGTGTGAAAGTGAGCACAATTGTTTTCTTGCCTTTCCCTGTCCCGACTACATTTGCATAGCATTAAAGTCTCCAAACTTTGTAGAAGCCCAAGACTAAAACTGGACATCTATACTGGTAGATCTGACTTAACTGAGCCAATGCCATTTCATGTCCAGGTAACATTTTGTCATGAACAGTCATTTCATTTCATCTTATTTTTGTGGTTATATCCAATTAAGGTTCAAGCACGTGGTCCTGGGCACACACCTCAGCTATCTGGGTTAGTTTTTTTAGAGAAAAGAAGGTGTAGTGGTCTTACACCTATCCACTGAGTTGCTAAAACTTGCTCTGGGTGGGAGCCGGTACCAGGCTGTGAACCCAGTATCTACTGGCCTGTAGTCCGATGGCTTAACCACAACACCACCGAGGCCGGTCATAAACAGTCATTCAGCATGCGTTACGCTGCTGATACATTTAAGATAGCAGTGTTTTAATTGGTCAAGTGTTCTTTGTGATACTGGTTCTGATTTTCATCTTGAATTTACTTATAAAATATGTTCTAATTATATTAATTTATTATTCAAACTTACAAACATTTTAGAAACAATGCTAATATCCTTTATAACATATCCACACAAAACGTCATCCTAGTTATCTTCCCTAACATACGTGTGGTTGAGATTCTCTCATGTATATTTGAGACTCTTTTGGTGCAATGTTACTGTACTTCAGTTTATTACTTTTTCCCACTTGTTTTGACTTCACATTGCTAATACTGGCTCCCTAGTTACTACCTGTGTTTAAAAAAAAAAAAAAAAAAAAAAAAAAAAAACCCCACAACACCCAAAAAAAACCAAAACCAACAACAAAAACTATAACCCAACTTAGCATCTGTTTGTCAAACTTTTAGTGTTAGTACTGGATGCTAAATTGTCTGTGCACTCACCAAGTTTAATTAATTTATTATATACATTATTTGCAAATCTGGTTCCATGCCATGTAATTATTTCATATTATTAGTTAAGGTCATATTAGTTAAGGTCACTTCATGTCCAGGTCAAAATGAAACGTCATCAGAACACATCTCATTAAGATCTACTAATGGAAGTTTTTTAACAGTAAGATCTAATATCAGTTTGTTTATTTTCCACGGAAATGAAATCAAATGTCTTTCACTTGTGAGTTGTGGGATATTAAAAATTGAATGTAAAAGTAAATTCAATTGAAATTTCCAACAACAGTGACATTCACATCAAGCAACCACTTACAAGGGCACACTTAATGGAGATTTCACAGACAGCGTTTCTATCAAAAGAAGTATGTATGTGTTATTATAGATATGTTTATCATAATTCAGCTGGGTTTCCAGCATTCTAGCAGGACTCGGGGCGAGACGTAGCCCAGTGGTAAAGCGCTCGTTTGATGTGTGGTCGGTTTGGGATCGGTCCCCGTCAGTGGGCCGATTGGGCTATTTCTCGCTCCAGCCAGTGCACCACGACTGGTACATCAAAGGCTGTGGTATGTGCTATCCTGTCTATCAGATGGTGCATATAAAAGATCTCTTGCTTCTAATCGAAAAGAATAGCCCATGAAGTGGTGACAGCGGGTTTTCTTTCTCAATATCTGTGTGGTCCTTAACATATGTCTGACGCCATATAACTGTAAATGTAATGTGTTGAGTGCGTCTTTAAATAAAACATTTCCTTCCTTACTTCTACCAGGACTCAATGGTGCCTCCCATCTGACTAGAGCCAGCACATGTTGGTGGTTAGCTGGATAGGGATTCCATCAAGGGCTAATCACCTGCAGAATTAATTCACTGGAATGTCCACCTGCCTCTACAAGTGCTGCAGCCACCTACCACCAGGGATCACATTTCTAGATAGCCATAACAGAATTCTACAACCGGCCTTGGTGGTGTCGTGGTTAAGCCATCGGACATAAGGGTGGTAGGTACAGGGTTCGCAGCCCTGTACCGGCTCTCACCTAGAGCGAGTTTTAACAACTCAATGGTTAGGTGTGAGACAACTACATCCTCTTCTGTCTCACTAACCACTAACAACTAACAACTAACCCACTGACCAGATAGCGGAGGCGTGTGCCCAGGGCCGTGTTCCACGAAGCGATCTTAGCCTTAAGATCACCGTAACTGCACAGCTGACATATGCACTTACGGTGATCTTAGTGCTAAGATCGCTTTGTGGAATGGGGCCCAGGACAGTTTGTTTGAACCTTACTTGGATATAAGCATGAAATAAGTTGAAATGAAATTAATTCAACAAACAGAGGCTGCTTGTATATAAATACATACATTTATGTGTATTTATGAAACATACATTTCTAAGCTGAACAACAAAACCATTAACATCTTCAAGTTTGCATCTCTGCACAAAGCAGAGTCAAAAGAAGTTGTTTTGCAGGGCAGACAATCAGATTTCTAGTTAGTGATAATATTGTTCTAGAAATGGAAACTGTGTGTATAAATAATACATATGTAATTTATAATCTGAATGACAAACTATTAACACATTCAAGTTTGCATCTCTGCACAAGGCAGAGTCCAAATGTAAAAATTTTCCACCAAACATTTCAGATTTCTAACCAAAATATGATTATATAGGTCTAAAAAGAAACAAAAACTGCATGTGTATTAATAAAAAATTTCCAAAGTCCAGAAGAAATTCTTATGAAAGAGTACTGTTTTTGAATGACAATAAATATTGTTTAAACGAAAATTCTAGCTAGCCAAAATAGTTCTTAAAATGGAAGATGTGAATGTATAAATCCATATATCTTTAATTTGAATGACAAAAAGACATTCAGTGTGTATGTCTGCATAAGGCAAGAGTCCAACAAATGCTTTGACAAGTTTGTGACAGCATGCTCCCATGAACCAAACAGGATTCATTTAGAATTTTGTTCCCATTCCAACCAATGTTTGTTTGTTTTTGCTCAATGACACCACTAGAGCACATTGATTTATTAATCATCAGCAACTGGATGTCAAACATTTGGCAATTCTGACAGAAAATCTTAGAATGGAAACCCGCTATATTTTTTCATTAGTAGCAAGAGATCTTTGATATGTACTATCCCATGGACAGGATAGCACATACCACAGCCTTTGATATACCAGTCATGATGCACTGGCTGGAGCTAGAAATAGCCTACTGGGGATCGATCTTAGACTGACTGTGCATCAGCCGAGTGCTTTACCACTGGGCTACGTGCTGCCCTATCCAATCAATGAGTCACAACTGTTATTATAAAAAGATGTTGGTATGTTATTCTGTCAGTGAGAAAATGCTAATAAAAGACATATTTGCTGCTAATCAACAAAAGCTGCATGTGGTAACAGAAGGTTTCTAATTCTTTATCCTGCAATCACTGTATACATTGGCAAGATATGATGACTAGGTTATATTTCTATATTTTCGGTCACTGACCAAAAATATAGGTCACGTAATATAAGCCCGACTAGATTTTCAATAAACATACTCTTTAAATCATTTGTTTTAGTACAGTAAATACAAATAACTTTTAGTTTTATTATGAATTAAGAGTTTAAAAATGCTTTTTGAATGTAACAGGATGTAGCTAGCTTCTTACAAAGAATGACATCATGTATCTTGTATGACATCATACTGCAAAAGCCTTGCAAGGTTCATGATACTTGATTGCACTTGCAAAAATGGAATTCTTTTCTGACTATTCCTGTAGGATTGCAGAATAAATAAAATAACTGCCTACTGCCTTGAGATATCGGCTGTATCCTGCTTAGGTCGGCAGAGCCTCACAGCATTCACCATTCTAACCTTCACAGGATAAAGCTGATAACTTAAGGCAGTAACCAGCTATTCTCTATATATGCAACATGATATACCTTATTTCAGCTACTTACATATATACATATATATGCAACATAATATACCTTATTTCAGCTACTTACATATATAATATACCTTATTTCAGCTACTTACATATATATATATATATATACCCGTATATATATATATATATATATATATATATATATATATATATATATATATATATATATATATTACTACTTATTATGGTAGCATTAGGCACACAGTTCTTTTCTTCAGGAGTATTTTGTGTAATAAACGAACAAATGATCCAACCAACTAAGCAACAAGCCAATCAACTCATCAATTAATTAATGAAACCTTATCATGAACTAAACTGACTTGAAATAAACACATAGGGATGAATTACGAAGCCGGTTTAAGCATTGTGTACTGTAGTATGTAGTTACACGTGTGTAAGTCAAAAACAGGCCTTGTAAATTTGGCCCATAGCATTCTTGATAGTCTACAAGCAATAAGCCTAGAACTCAGATCATGACATCACATCTGATCCAAATTCAATTACATCATGACATTATATTTGATCCAAATTCAATTAGATCATGACATTATATATGATTCAAATTCAATTTGGTCATATTGTATTTGATTCAAAATCAATTACATCATGACATTATATTTGATTCAAATTCAATTAGATCATGAAATTACATTTGATTCAAATTCAATAAAATCATAAAATTACATTTGATTCAAATTCAATTAGATCATGACATTATATTTGATTCAAATTCAATTAGATTGTGACATTATATTTGATCCAAATTCAATTAGATCATGGCATTATATTTGATTCAAATTCAATTAGATCATGAAATTACATTTGATTCAAATTCAATTACATCATGAAATTACATTTGATTCAAATTCAATTAGATCATGACATTATATTTGATTCAAATTCAATTAGATTGTGACATTATATTTGATCCAAATTCAATTAGATCATGGCATTATATTTGATTCAAATTCAATTAGATCATGGCATTATAGTTGATTCAAATTCAATTAGATCGTGACATTATATTTGATTCAAATTCAATTAGATCAAAACATTATATTTGATCCAAATTCAATTACATCACGACATTATATTTGATCCAAATTCAATTACATCATGACATTATATTTGATTCAAATTCAATTAGATCATGACATTATATATGATTCAAATTTAATTAACTATCTTGCTCTCACATTAAACAAAGTTTGTTTTGTTTTATGACATCACTACACCATATGACTATTATCTATTTGATGTCAAAGATTTGATAATTCTGACCCATTGCCTTAAAAGGAAATTCACTAATTTTTCTTTCATTAAAAACAAGGGTTCTTTCATATGCACTTTCCACAAGGATTGACAGCATTTACACCAGCCTTTGTTATATACCAGTCATGGGGGAACTGGTTGGAATGGGAAAAAAACTCAATGTAGTTCAGAGGTCAGGCCAAGCAGGGATGTGTCTGAACCTTTTGAGAGGATAGGGCTGTACATTAATAGAAAGAAAGAAATGTTTTATTTAACGACGCACTCAACACATTTTATTTACGGTTATATGGCGTCAGACATATGGTTAGGGACCACACAGATATTGAGAGAGGAAATCCACTGTCGCCACTTCATGGGCTACTCTTTTTGATTAACAGCAAGGGATCTTTTATATGCACCATCCCATACAGGATAGCACATACCACGGCCTTTAATATACCAGTCGTGGTGCACTGGCTGAGAAATAGCCTGATGGGCCCACCGACAGGGATCGATCCCACACCGACCGCGCATCGAGCGAGCGCTGTTCACCACTGGGCTACGTCTCGCCCTACATTAATGGGTTTTCCATTCCATTCCATTCCTAAACTGTTTTTTTCAAAGTTAGACACAAAGAACAACAAGAGAAAAACAAAACAAAATCATTACAATTGTGCCAAAACGTGTGAAGTGACAGAACTAATAATAATGGGTAATGGCTGCCAGAGTATGTTAAATCTTATCTGGTATGTTCACAGTCTAACGCCACCACAGAGGCCGTGGCATGCAAGTTACCTACTGGAATCTACAGATAAATGTGCATTCCCAGACACACAGTTGCCTCATAGACGTGTAGCTGGGTAGAAACCAACAAATACACAGCGATGGATGTATAGTGACTGCCAAGATGCACTAATTACTACTTTCATGAGTGCTGCCCGTACATGTATTATAGAATATTTATCACAAAATAGAAAATTAACACATGTACTATAGCATATTTATCATTAAATGGAAAATTAACACATGTACTATAGCATATTTATCATTAAATGGAAAATGAACATCTGAATTTATTTTTTTTTTACATTAAAATTGCTAACTGGTCATGGAGGTGTGTGGTTACACTTTTTTTTAAACTAGAAAGTGGCGTAGGAATGTGCCAAAAAGGGGGGTGGGGGCACACTTTTATATTTACACACTTTTACACTATTATAAAGCAAATATAAAGCAAAATATCTTTTAAAAATGGGGATGGATGAATGAATGGATTGGTGCATGGATGGATGGATGGATGGATGGATGGATAGATGGATTGGTGCATGGATGGATGGATGGATGTATGGATTGGTGCATGGATGGATGGATGGATGAATGGATGGATGGATTGGTGAATGGATGGATGTATGGATGGAAAGATGGATGGATGGATTGGTGAATGGATGGGGGGTGGATTGAGGGATGGATGGAAATGCAGAGAATTTTGGAATAGTAATTAGTGAAAAAGATAATATAATTTTTTTTTATTAAAAAGTTAACTAGGCAAAAATACAAAAAAAGAACTGGTCAACTATTTATATAATTTGGAGCATTTTAGAAGGACAGTCCAAAAATAAATGAGAGAAAGAAGAGAGGATCAGACTATTTAATAATCTAGAAAAAAAGAGAGGTAATTTTGAATGATGGATGAAACATATGGATGGGAGTGATATGGATCAATGAATTGATGGATGGATGAATGGAGAATGGACAGATGAATAGATGGATGGATGAATGGATGGGAGTGATATGAATGGATGAACTGATGGATAAATGAAAGAATGGAAAGATTAATGAATTATGAATGAATGAAAAGGAGTGATATGGATGGATAGATGGATGGATAAATGGACAGATGGAAAAACATGCACAAAGTTTCCATCAGTAAGCGAGGTATAAAAATTATCAGCAGTTTGCTTCCTACTAAATTACATTCGTATAAACGAATGTCAAAAAGACTTTGTGAGTGTAAAAAGACGAAAGAAGGAAAAGTTTTATTTAACGACACACTGAACACATTTTATTTACGGTTATATGGTGTCAGATATATGGTTAAGGACCACACAGATATTGAGAGAGGAAACCCGCTGTCGCCACTTCATGGGCTACTCTTTTCAATTAGCAGCAAGGGATCTTTTATATACACCATCCCACAGACAGGATAGCAAATATCATGGCCTTTGATATACCAGTCGTGGTGCACTGGCTGGAATGAGAAATAGCCCAATGGGTCCACCAACGGGGATCGATCCCCGACCAACGGCAGATCAAGCGAGTGCTGTGTAAAAAGACGAAGAAAGCAACACATTCACCCATTCAAATGTTTATTTTTACCTTGCAATCACATTTCTCACTTCTTATAATCTCCACCACCAACCTGATGATTTTTGCATTTGTTCGTTTCTATGGAGACCGCACTAAATGGGAGCACCTATCTCCTTTTGCTTGTCTATATTATGCCAGCGGAGTGGACTGCATGGAAATAAAATCCTGGAATGTTTTCACAAAAATAGAACCAACTTATTGCTTTAAACTTTCTGATGGAAACCCATACCCAGGTAGTCCCAAGAGGTTAGCAGTACAGTGTCTATGTAGTTTAACAGTAATTCCATATAGTACTATGTGCCAACTGCAAGTCTTAGGGGTATACTATATATTGATACTTGGGGCATTTCTGCATGTCAATAAACATGTTTACAGTATCAGCTACCAAGAGTACTAGACCACCATCAGAGTTTGGACCCATTGGGCTTTTTCTCGTTCCAGCCAGTGCACCATGACTGGCATATCAAAGGCTGTGGTATGTACTACCCTGTCTGTGGGATGGTGCATATAAAAGATGCCTTGCTGCTAATCGAATAGAATAGCCCATGAAGTGGCGACAGCAGGTTTCCTCTCTCAATATCTGTGTGGTCCTTAACCATATGTCTGATGCCATATAACTGTAAATAAAATGTGCTGAGTGCGTCGTTAAATAAAACATTTCCTTCCTTCCTTCCATCAGAGTTTAGTTTAATTGTGTTTATTTAGTCTGATTTGAAATACAGTTTATCTCAATAAATAAATTAAAAAAAAAATTATAATAATGTCAGACTGATCAGCATATGATAATGTAAACCATTTATCGAGATAATGTAAATATTTTGTGATATCTGACCATGAAGATTTTCTGTGTCAGGTGATTCATCAACCATATATCACGGATCATGATTAGTATTATCCTGTCATTTGATGGGAGAATAGGGGGGCAAAAAAAGAAGTCCATGGAATTAAATGTCTCATCTACTATAAACCTTTTCAGTGCACTGTAATGAATATCCACAGGTTCAGCTATAAACCAAGTTTCATTGATATACTCCAGTAGGACTTATAGTTTGTGAGAAATTGATTTAAACATGAAACGTCAACATTAAACTTTAATGTAAAAGTTGACACCATCATCACCGCAACGGTCTAAAAAGTAATACCTTTATCTCACCTTTTCACTTCATAAAGGCGAGACAGAAATATATATAAAAAAATACTTATTAGACAGGCTGATCAGAGAGTGGGAGGAAGTTGAAGAGTAAAGACATAAAAGGAAGGAAGGAAATGTTTTATTTAACAACGCACTCAACACATTTTATTTACTCTTTTCGATTAGCAGTAAGGGATCTTTTATATGCACCATCCCACAGACAGGGTAGTACACACACACAGCCAGTCATGGTGCACTGGCTGGAATGAGAAATAGCACAATGGGCCCACCGACGGGTATCAATCCCAGACCCACTGTGCATCGAGCAAGCGCTTTACCACTGGGCTACATCCCGCCCCTAGTAAAGGCATAAATACACGTACGAACGTATACATAATTTCTAATACAGAATATAATTTAAGGCTGCAAGAAACTTAACAGGGGTCTGCTGGAGGCCTACTGGCCTGATAAGCTTAAGTTTTTTTTATCATAATAATACTGAGGTACCGCCTCCTCCAAAGTTCCAACAGTCTCGGCACATAGTAGCAACAGGTTTACTTTCTTATTTTTCTAGATGAAGTATGAAAAATGACATATACAATGTATTAGAGCCTTACTATCTGCTGATAATGTATTAGGGTGTGACACTTTCATCTGAAGATTGTTTTCTTACATCTCACATTTATCACAACTTCAAGAACTTGTAACATTGTGGTCGGGACGTAGCCCAGTGGTAAAGTGCTCGCTTGATGCGCGATCAGTTTGGAATCATCGTCGGTGGGCCCATTGGGCCATTTCTCAATCAAGTCAGTGCACCACAGCTGGTATATCAAAGGCTGTGGTATGTGCTATCCTGTCTGTGGGATGGTGCATATAAAGGATCCCTTGCTACTAATGGTAACAATTTGCAGGTTTCCTCTTTAAGACTATATGTTAAAATTAGCAAATGTTTGACATCCAATAGCCGATGATCAATAAATCAATGTGTTCCAGTGGTTTTGTTAAACAAAACAAGCAAACAAATTGTAACATGGTCTTACCCATCCATAACTGGTGTAACAAAGACTGCGGTATATACTATCCTGTCTGTGAGATGATGTATAAACAATCTGTTAATAATACAAAAAAAGAGTAGGTTTTTTCTCTAATCATCTCTTCAAAAATTATATAAAAATTTCAAAAAATATAACTAACCTTTTCTTGTCACCAAATGTATATCCAGTGAAAAACAACATAACCATGCACATAAAGGAAATAAAAATACAAACAAGTTAAAACCAATATCTACAGTTTTAATTTTCATGTAAATCAGTTTTGAGAAATGTATTTATTGACTTGAATGTTCTGTGAAGGTTAAGTTCACTGGATGCAGGAGTTTCACCCATGATTCTTAAACTACTGATAGTAGTGCATTAAGTAACAACACAGGGTGAAGAAGTCAGATGACCTTATCTCAAGTGTACCTGTATACAAGAAGCTAACCTCTTAATCTTAAAGGGACATACCCTAGTTTTTAAACACTAATGCATATATTTGATTATTATAACCGTTTTTGATAACTTAAACCATACTTTACTTAGATTTTATTGTTTACATTATCAATACGCTCTGCCTGTTACCGGCCCCAACCGGGCAGGCCCTCCTCCTACCTCCCCCACCTTTCCTGTCCTGGACAGGGGAGCCGGCCAAGGCCGGCACCTGTGCCCATGATAGACGTGTGCTACAACAGCTTGCTCTGAATGTACACGTTAAACCATGTCCTGTTCCTGTTCCTGATTATCAATTTCCATACATTCGAAGTGTTTTTGGTCATCCTGGGGTTTTTAATATCACAAAATGCATTTCTCATATTTTTAAAAATGCACGAGCGTCTGAGAAGTAACAGTTATGGAGTCGAGTTTTAGTCTATTTTTAGACGGTATTTCACCATTTCAGTCACAGACTCATGTTTCACTCAGTTGTAACTTTATCCAAATGTGTTACAGGTTTGTAGATTAAGTAAAAATAGTGTTAATTTTCACGGGTTGAAACTAGGGTATGTCCCTTTAATAAATTAACTTTACAGGTTTCACAACACTTCCTATCTGCTTCTGCAGAACAAATACAGCCATATAAAATGAGTTCACCTCTTTATACTCATAAACAAACTTTTAAACAACGATGTAGTAAGGTCTAAAGGATGTATCATCCTGTGGCCCATTTTATGAAAGGATTTTAGTGCTAAAATCATCAAAAGTGTCTAACAGCCTTAAAGCTTGCTGAGGTTGACCTTGCGATTACACAGGTCAGTCGCTGACTGACTTTTCTGCATCAGACTGCGATTGTGCCATGATCATACTTAACAGATTCATCGCTGATCCAGTGCTCTTGCAACCATGGAAAGACAGTCCACACAGATAAGATGTGTGCCCAGGATAGTGTTTGAACCTAGGGTGGGCATTCCAGTACAAGCACAACGATGATGTACGTGTCTGAACCATAAGTAGATAGGGGCATGCACTAGTAATAGAAATGATCTTGAATTTAAATAATAATAATAATAAAATAAAACCTTAAAAAGTGAGGGAATTTTTGCAAGGTCTTAAAAAGTATGGAATTAATGTGGGCTTTACAGTTGAAATTCAATGACTGCTTTAATCTATGTCATGTTCTTAGCCCCCCCCCCCAGCCCCCGTGACCCTTGCAATCTATGTCATGTTCCAGCCCCCAGCCTCGATGACTATTACAACCTATGTCATGTTCCAGCCCCCAGCCCCAGTGACCATTACAACCAATGTCATGTTCCAACCCCCAGCCCCAACGACCACTGCAATCTATGTTATGTTCCAACCCCCAGCCCCCATGACCATTGCAATCTATGTCATATTCCAATCCCTAGCCCCTATGACCATTACAATCTATGTCATATTCCAATCCCTAGCTCCTATGACTATTACAACCTATGTCATGTTCCAACCCCCAGCTCCAATGACCATTACAATCTGTCATATTCCAATCCCTAGTCCCTATGACCATTACAATCTATGTCATATTCCAATCCTAGCTCCTATGACTATTACAACCTATGTCATGTTCCAACCCCCAGCTCCTATGACTATTACAACCTATGCTATGTTCCAACCCCCAGCTCCTATGACTATTACAACCTATGTCATGTTCCAACCCCCAGCTCCTATGACTATTACAACCTATGCTATGTTCCAACCCCCAGTCCCAATGACCATTACAACCTATGTCATGTTCCAACCCCCAGCCCCAATGACCATTACAACCTATGCCATGTTCCAATACCCAGCCCCATTGACCATTACAACCTCTGCCATGTTCCAATACCCAGCCCCAATGACCATTACAACCTATGCCATGTTCCAATACCCAGCCCCATTGACCATTACAACCTATGCCATGTTCCAATACCCAGCCCCATTGACCATTACAACCTATGCCATGTTCCAATCCCCAACCCCAATGACCATTACAACCTCTGCCATGTTCCAATACCCAGCCCCATTGACCATTACAACCTATGCCATGTTCCAACCCCAGCTCCCATGACCCTTACAACCTATGTCATGTTCTAACCCCCAGCCCCCATGACCCTGCAATCTATGTCATATTCCAACCCCCAGCCCCTATGACTATTACAACCTATGTCATGTTCCAACCCCAGCTCCCATGGCCCTTACAACCTATGTCATGTTCCAACCCCAGCCCCTATGACCATTACAACCATGCCATGTTCCAACCCATAGCTCCGATGACCCTTGCAATCTACTAAGTATATCCTGTTCCTGACTATATCCCTGTGTGTTAGGAGATTATTACTAAGAAACTGTTTAGAGAAGTAATGCAAATGGTGTGCTTGTTTAAAGGTACAGGCATCTGTGTCGCTTCTGATAAAAGTAAAAGAAGCAAACAGCCCAGGCCAGAGGATAAATATAGCCACGGTATCAGCGATAAAACAGCTTTGATGTCAGATATCTCTTTTATGATCTAGAAACTGGCAAAATAATGTATATGTTGGCTCTCTTCAAAATGGAAGTTCCAGACAGTTTTGTATTCTGTCGCAAACATCCATGGAATGATAATTGAGTTACTAATTCTGTGCTTATTAGAATGCTACTTGTTTGTAAGTATAACAGTAAAAGAATTGAGTATATACTAGTTAGAATATAAAGGAAAAAAAAGAAGAAAAAAAAGAAAAATGTTTTATTTAATGATGCACTGAACAAAGACATATGGTTAAGGACCACACAGATATGAAGAGAGAAAAAAACCTGCTGGCGCCACTTCATGGGCTACTCTTTTCGATTAGCAGCAAGGGTTATTTTATATGCACCATCCCACAGACAGGGTAGTATATACCACAGCCTTTGATATACCAGTTGTGGTGCACTGACTGGAACAAGAAATAGCCCAATGTGCCCATCAACAGGGATCGATCCCAGTAGAATATAAAGGTTTTGGTAATAAGAAAGGAAATGTTTTATTTAATGACGCACTCAACACATTTTATTTACGGTAATATGACATCAGACATATGGTTAAGGCCCACACAGATACTGAAAGAAGAAACCTGCTGTCGCCACTACATGGGCTACACTTTTCAATTAGCAGGAAGGGATCTTTTATATGCATCATCCCACAAGACTCAGTGGGTAGGTGTAAACCACTTGCACCGACCAGTGACCCATAACTGGTTCAATAAAGATCCCTTGCTGCCCGTCATAAAAAGAGTAGCCTATGTGGCGACAGCAGATTTCCTCTAAAAAACCGTGTCAGAATGACCATATGTTTGACGTCCAATAGCCAATGATAAGATAAAAAATCAATGTGCTCTAGTGGTGTCGTTAAATAAAACAACCTTTACTTTTTTTTTGTATCAGAAGATTGGGATGATGTAATGTCTGATGGAAATGGTTTATCAATTTATAATATTATTGCTGCAGAAAGTATAACAAATATCTATTCAAGTAACCCTTTTTTTAAATAAATGAAACCAATAACTTGCATTGTTCATCGGTTCAGATTAATAACAAAGAAGAAAAAACCCAGAAAAAAAAACCTTAATTAACTTTTGTTCTCACTTTTCTCCAATGCTGTCAAAGAAAATTAAATTTGGCACATTTTCATTCTAACTGATCATCACTTGAGAAATATGATACAAAAATGAGTCCATATGTCATCTCTTACAGACTTCCTGACTGGATGAACTCCTGATCAGTGCAGCCAATACTGTGTCAACAAACAGGTCATAAGATACAATTCGTATTTCTTCCCTGCTGGACTCATGGGATAAATGTTTGAATTATGATCACTGAGAAGAAATCAATAACTAATCCACAGGGAAAGCTCACATATTGTTTATTACCTCAATGCTTTAAATCAAGTGATTCGAGGATTGTCGATGTTTTCTCATATTGGCCATGTGTGTTAGGAATCGGTTGGAATTTTCTCATCAATCATAAGTTACAATCAGTTTACATCTACCAATCAACTTTTAATTATAAATACCAATGGTTGGAATTATAGGCAATTAAAAAAGTAAAGTAAAGTTTGTTTTATTTAATGACACCACTAGAGCACATTGACTTTTTATCGTATCATCGGCTATTGGACGTCAAACATATGGTCATTCTGACAGTGTTTTTTAGAGGAAACCCACTGTCGCCACATAGGCTACTTTTTTTTTACGACAGGCAGCAAGGGATATTTTATTTGCCACAGGCAGGATAGCACAAACCATGGCCTTTGTTGAACCGGTTATGGATCACTGGTCAGTGCAAGTGGTTTACACTTACCCACTGAGCCTTGCGGAGCACTCACTCAGGGTTTGAAGTCGGTAGCTGGATTAAAAATCCCATGCCTCGACTGGGATCCGAACCCAGTACCTACCAGCCTGTAGACCGATGACCTAACAACGACGCCACCGAGGCCGGTCCAATTAAAAAAGATTCATGTTATTAAGACTATGGACCTGTGGTTATTCTCACCAAAATAGAAGAAATCATACCCATTTAATATCTGTGGTTTTTATTTATACATGAAAATAAACACATACCCAAACCCCAGAATATTTATATCAATTCCATCATCAAAACTGATGGGACAAGTACAGAATTTTATAATATCATCATATCAATCATTGGAACATCACTATTTGTTGCTCAGGTTAAACACAGTCTTGTAGTTAGTGATAGAAAAAATGTTGTACCCTCTCTGAGGTCAGAGGTGATTAACAGGGAGAGACAGTCAGACAGACAGACAGACAGAGAGAGAGAGACAGTCAGACAGACAGACAGAGAGAGAGAGAGAGAGAGAGAGAGAGAGAGAGAGAGAGAGAGAGAGAGAGAGAGAGAGAGAGAGAGAGAGAGAGAGAGAGAGAGAGAGAGAGAGAGAGAGGAGAGAGAAGAGGGGGAGAGGGGGAGGGAGAGACAGAGAGGAGAGGAGAGAGAGAAAAAAACAGAGACAGAGAGACATACAGAGAGGAGTGAGATGAGAGAGAGACACAAGATAGACAGAGACAAAGAAAAGAGAACGAGATAGCAAGAATGAGAGAGTGAGAGAAACAAAGATAAAAAGGAACAGAATGAGAGACACAGAGAGAGAGAGAGGGAGGGAGGGGGAGAGAGAGAGAGAGAGAGAGAGAGAGAGAGAGAGAGAGAGAGAGAGAGAGACAGACAGACAGACAGACAGACAGACAGACAGACATACACAGACTGATACAGACAGACAGAGACAGAAACAAATAGAAATAAAAGTAGGTATAAAAATGTATCATTTTAAATTAACCTATTAACATACTGTGTATCATGCAACTATAGCAATATTTAATTTTGGCAGCAATTCATACAAGCATCATCACCTTGTCAAAACTTACTTTGGACACAGCCTTTGAAGAGATACAAGCATGAATATTTTAATGGTTTTGATATTCAGATGTTAGAATGAAAAGCACCGAATAATCTATTCTGTTTTTCAGCATTAAAAAGATTGCTGATATAGTGAAACAGAATGGTTAGTAAACAACATTCCACAAAGAGCAATGCACATTCTTGTACTACAGTGAGCTACTCCCTTCTGCCCCATGCTGAACCATGCTGAACCACGCTGAACCATTGGTACCAGCATATATATCAAATGTAACACGATCAGAATGCATTATTTCTAGAGAGCCATTTCCACTACAAGGATCCTGATCTTTCATCTAATAATGGCAGTTTAACCAGCTATGTAAGCCTTTAATATGAAAAATGTTTGGCCATGAGCTAATCTGAACATTGTGGGTGTGTAACCGGGGAGTGAGACCAGTCTACTGGCGGGGAGTGAGACCAGTCTACTGGCGTTTGATCTCAAGAGTTCAGGCCTCTGATTGGACCAGAAAGCCGGTGTTGGTCAGAGAGTGCAGGGAAATTATTAACCATTACCCAATCTGCATCATTACGGAACTGCCAGGATGCACAATTACTTCCACTCAAGTGTTTTTCTTCCACTTGTCAAGCCGTTTCGTGATCTCCATGCTTGAAAACTTGATTAACTTTTAATTATCAATCAGGCTGTATAGGAACTGCCAGGTGTTTGTAATATACTTCAATAAGGCCATTCTAATATTAGTAATATTGTACCCACTTGTCTGTTAATTTTATTAAAGGTATGTGTGGCATTTTTGGATAATAGTAACTGTAAACAGTGGTTTTACTTGAATGGAATATTAATTTATACAGATCTGGAGTGACTTTATCATTCAGGGTTTTATCACCTACAGTATGCTTCTAGACCTCAATAATGGGCACCATTCCCCACCATTCTACAGAGGCTATGTCATTTTTTATTCCTAATTTTGGAGTAAAACATTCCAAATCTGAATGTAAATCTCATTCACTTGACAAACCTTCCCTGCCTAATTTTGTTTTGTAATGCACAATTGATCTATTTATTAAAATAAATACAAGTACATGTATAGCATTACCTTTTTAATGCTTACTTAAATTAGTAAGATGTTTTTGAAATGAAACTGAAAGTTCCCAATTTTTTGGTAAAATGACACTACAATTCCCAATGAGAAAGCCATGGGTGTCAAGTAAAATTTTAGAAATAAAATCCTGATCACTGTAATGTTTCACCAAGTAAACATGGTTTCTTTTTTTCTCTTTGTTTTTTTTATTGTTTTGTTTTTTGTGGGGGTTTTTTGGGGTTTTTTTTTGGTTTTTTATAATATATACCAGTAAATTAATTGGTTCCAATGTGTTAAGAAGGTGTTACTTACAAATCAGCAAATTAATTCATATTTCAAGTGGGCACTGCCTGCCACTGAAAATCATCCTGCCCTATCTATTAAAAATGCTTGATATATTTTGATTATAAAATGTTCTCTTATGTATAAAAGGTTATTTTTTACTGTCATGTAGACACTTTTAAAAATAATTAGTAATGAACCTTACATATGAATTTAAAAAAAAAAAAAAAATTCTTTAAAGGGTAATATTTAGCTGTCAATAAAGTGGGTTATATGGCTGAAGCCCTCAATGGACCCATTGCTTTTTTACCCCATCCACAACCATGATTGGTATACTAAAGACCATAGTATGTGCTGTCCTGTTTATTGAATGGTGCATATAAAAGATGCCTTGCTGCTACTAGCCTCAGTGTTTCATGGTTAAGCCATTGGATAATAATGCTAGTAGGTACTGGGTTTGCATCCTGGTACCGGCTCCACCCAGAGTGAGTTTCAATGACTCCTTGGATAGGTGTAAGACCACTACACCCTCTTCTCTCTTACTAAAACGTAACCCACTCTTGTGGACTGACAGCCCATATAGCTGAGGTGTGTGCCAAGGACAGCGTGCTTGAACCTTAATTGAATATAAGCAAGGAAATAAGTTGAAATGAAAGCTGCTAATGAAGAAATGTAGCAGATTTCCTATGAAGACTGTCAGAATTACCAAATGTTTCATATCTAACAGACTGGTTAAATAATCAATGCGGTCTGGGATCGATCCCCGTCACTGGGCCCATTGGGCTATTTCTTGTTCAAAGCCAGTGCACCACAACTGGTATATCAAAGGCTGTGGTATCTGCTATCCTGTCTGTGGGATGGTGCATATAAAAGATCCCTTGCTACTAATGAAAAAAATGTAGTGGGTTTCTTCTCTAAGACTATATATCAGAATTACCCAAAGTTTTACATCCAATAGCCGATGATTATTAAACCGATGTGCTCTAGTGGTATCGTTAAACAAAACAAACTTTAATTTCTTTTACTTAATATTTCTGTGTTCTTGTTTCTTCACTGTATTTTAACTTTTAATTAATCAGTGCATGCAGGACTCGAAACAATGGCCCATGAAAAGCAGTCCATTTCTTAAACCTAGCAGGTGAAATAGAAATGCACGTTATTTTTCAAGAGATCGGTATATGATGAATGTACGATTATGATATCTATTAGTTAGCTCATGATTCTGTTATATTTCAATATCATATTACTCTTTATTACACACCAGTGTAAGATATTGCTCATGTCATAACAATCACTCAATATCTAACTAGTGTAATATTGGTGTGACGTGAGCATGACATAGATTGATCACTTGCTGACCCAATTCGTAGAAAAATAACATGTAGTAGATCTCGGCATCTGCTTACTTTTGCATTGCAGCTTGTTTGCAGTTGGTTTGTAATAAATAAAATAAGAATACAAAACTAGCTTGCCTATCATACCATTTTTATGAAACTCATGAACTGTTCACCCATTTCATAAAAATGGTATAACAGGCAAGCTCGTTTTGTATTCTAAATAAACTACATCCCTGAGGTCCTAACCCTACCCTCGCCTCACCATGTCTTACTTCGATCCAGCAGGACATATTTGTTTGTTAACAGGACATATTTCTTTTTGACCTGCTATTTTCAAAACATCACAGCAATTTCCTATTTCAAGCTCTGCTGTGTGCTCTAGGAGTGTCATTAAACAATTGTTTTATCTTTTTTGTATACAGCCGAGATTCAGAGGACAGCATGTTCTTCAAGCGAGCACTCTATCACAGGGCTACCTCCTGTTCCCGTTCTAACGGTAAATACCATAATATACTACTCAAAAGAATTTAAGGGTCAGACGATATTTTCGACATTATTTTCTGAATGTCAATTATATTAGTTAGACCATAATGTCACGCATGGTATTGTTCCATTTTGATGAAAGTGGGTCTAAGCAACCCATAAATGAATTAAAATCCACTGTCATTGACACTGTCGACTAGTTCTAATGGCGAAAACATGCTTACATTTGCACGTAAATTAGGATGAAAGCGAAAGGTCTGCTAAGTGCCCATGACTTGCTTTTTCACAAAGCGCTTCATTTGCACGCTTTGCACGTGTATTCCATGTTCCCAATGCTGAATTTCCGTATAATTGGAGCTTGCGTTTGTGTACGGTGCACACTCCAAATTCGACAATGGTACGACTTCAACTGACTATCGAAGATCGAGGAAGGGCTAGTGCTTGGCTTCAGGATGGCAATACGCAAAGAAATGTTGCTCTAAGACTTGGTGTCAGTCAGAGTGTCGTTGGCCGACTGTGGCAACGGTACCAAGCAACGAATTCTGTTCGAAATCGTCCACGTTCGGGAAGACCCCGAAGCACTACAAATAGAGAGGACCGCTACATCACCAATATGGCTCTACGTCAAAGCACAACCACTGCACGCCGATTACGTGACAATCTGCGGATTGCGACTGGAACTCGAGTGTCTGATCAAACCATACGCAATCGTCTGAGAGCCAATAATCTACGCTGCTGTCGCCAGGCTGTTCGACCACCACTCCTACCACGTCACAGAACGGCCAGACATCACTGGTGCACGCTTCATCTGCGGTGGCAACGTGTTCAGTGGGGTCGAGTGATGTTCACTGATGAGTCCAGGTTTAGTCTCCAGTTCAACGACAGTCGGGTTCGTGTCTACAGACGTCCTGGGGAGCGCTTCGCTGACGTTAACGTTAGACAACGTCACCGGTTCGGTGGTGGCAGCGTCATGGTGTGGGGCGGCATCTCTATCCACCACAGGACCCCCCTCTATGTGGTGGATGGCAATCTGAATGGAATCCGCTATCTGAATGAGATTATCCGGCCGTTGGTTCTCCCAGGCCTTCAGCAGATTGGCGGCGGGGCAGTTCTGCAGGATGACAATGCCAGACCCCACCGCGCCAGGGTGGTAACAGACTTTCTCAGACAACAAGGTATTGCCAGGATGGATTGGCCAGCATATTTGCCTTACTTGGCCCCAATAGAGCACGCCTGGGATGAATTAGGCAGGAGAGTTCGGGATAACCATGCCCCTCCGGCCAACCTTCATGTTCTGGGTCAACTTCTTATGGCAGAGTGGCAGGCCATTCCCCAAGAGTTCTTCAGACGTCTGATCAACAGCATGAGGCAATGATGTGTCGAGTGTATTCGCGCCAGGGGTGGATTCACACACTATTAAACGAATGTTCTAATGTGTAAAATCCATGTTTGACAACCTTCAACTTTGACAGCATGTCATGTGACTTTCTTGTATACAGTGACGTTTATTTGTGGTTTTTTGTAAATATGGAACAATAAATAAAAATTTTGGTGTAGTTTACATCATCAATCTAATACACTCTGAAACTTATTTGGTTATAAATTTTTGACCCTTAAATTCTTTTGAGTAGTATATATCACACACACTCAGTGATGACGAACTAGAGAACCAGCAGAATAAGAAGAACCAATTCTTTCCATCAATACAGGAATCCCAATACTACATCAGGAAAATGGCATCATACATGTATACATACACTCTTGTCTGACTCCACCGGCATGTCAACTTGTCACAAGAACCATGATCACTGAGATTGGAACGATCCATCATGGACACAATTCCTCAAATTCCACAAGCCCGGAAATGTCAAGAGAGCAGGCACATTAGCAGAAAGTGAGGAATGTCCTGTGGAGATAACAACCACAGGAAGTCATCGCACCATTAGAGACACACTTGTGCCGGAGCGTTAGATGGGCACTTCTCCATAATTGGTCTCCATGGGCAAAGCAGCCATGTGGGATTAAATCCCTTAGAAAAACAGAAAGTGGAAAGTTATAAGTTTTTGCGGTTTAACCACAAACAGTCAATTCCTGCTCGGCTGTGACCAAAATGAATTTGCTGATAGATGTTTAATATTTTTAACAACACCATATGACAAATTATGTGTATGTACCTGCTGCCCATTACTTAACTACATATACACATATGTACATGATCCTGTTATGAAAGAAAAATAAACTTTTAGTGATTCCTTAGTTTTGTGACATGCAAATGATAGACATAGCATGTAACAAAATTTGTATCTGCCTGTTATTATATAATACATGTATATTGCAATTATTAAATGTTTACTGTGAGGAAAGAAACACAAATGAAAGCAATATTTATAGGATATTAAACAAGATTTCATTTCGTATCATGTTTATTTTGTGAGTGAAATAATTTTCAGTTATCACAAGAATTTTGCAAGTGACAATGAAAAATATTTTACAAGGGACATAAACATGATATGAAATGGAATCTTGTTTAATATCCTATTAATATTGCTTTCATTTTCATATCTTATTTATTACCTGGCTTATTTAACAACACACTCAACACATTTTATTTACGGTTATATGGCGTCAGACATATGGTTAAGGACCACACAGATATTGAGGGAGGAAACCTGCTGTCGCCACTTCATAGGCTACTCTTTTGGATTAGCAGCAAGGGATCTTTTATATGCACCATCCCATAGACAGGATACCATAGCCTTTGATGTACCAGTCGTGGTGCATTGGCTGGAGCGAGAAATAGCCAAATGGGCCCACTGACAGGGATCGATCCCAGACCGACGGCACATCAAGCAAATGCTTTACCACTGAGCTAAGTCCCGCCCCTGGTATGTACCAAGCTATTTTTAACCACATGGGTAATAATTGTTTTTAAAAACTCTCAGCACATTTTGATTATAGTTATTTGTTGTCCCACATATGCTCATTTCAACACTCACATTAATTAAGAGCAATATTAGGGGAAATATTGCTCACTATCACAATATTTAAACATTAAACGACATAGTTGCTAATCAATTTTCAACTGACTAGAAATGTTGCTACTCAAATTTTTTAAAACAAAATGTTCCCTGCAGTAGGGTCACATGGTACACATATTCATGAATTCATTGAAATACATAAATTAACATGGAGTGCATGCAGTAGTAAATGTTTGATCTATTTGTATATACAAATACAAACTTTTGTCTGTTATGTACATGATTTACTTCTAATTGGATGATGTCACTAAAAAAAAGCTGAAACAACTAATAAGATAAATGGTATCTAACGTCCACTCATGTAGTATTCTCAGTTGATACAAGCTGTAACTGTTATAGAGTGAAATCCCTCTAATCTGGACCCTCTGAAAACCCAACGGTTGTCATGATCCCATTTTAAGTATCAGTATATTAAAAAAAAAAAATCTCAGTCTCTAAAACGGATATCCCTTAAAACCAGTCTCCTATAGATGAGGCACTAGACTGAGATTCATGGAATCGACCACTACGTTATCAAATGTCCAAACATTTGGTAATTTTGACATATAGTCTTAGAGAGGAAACCTGCTACATTTTCCCAAGTGTTCACACTGTATTGTGGTTTTGTCATTCAGATTTTAACTTGGTCCCATGGGTGTTCAGTTTAAAGTGATTTCACTGTACATAAAAAAATTATTTTTGTAGGACTGCATTCACTGTACATAAAAAATTCAGTTTAGAGGAACTTCATTCACTGTACATAAAAAATCGGTTTAGACGGACTACATTCGCTGTACATAAAAAAATCAGTTTAGAGGGACTTCATTCGCTGTACATAAAAAAATCATTTTAGAGGGACTTCATTCGCTGTACATAAAAAAATCAGTTTAGAGGGACTTCATTCACTGTACGTAAAAAAAATCATTTTAGAGGGACTTCATTCGCTGTACATAAAAAAAATCAGTTTAGACGGACTTCATTCGCTGTACATGAACAAAATCAGTTTAGAGGGACTTCATTCACTGTACATAAAAAAATCAGTTTAGAGGGACTTCATTGCTGTACATAAACAAAAATCAGTTTAGACGGACTTTATTCGCTGTACATAAAAAAAATCAATTTACAGGGACTTCATTCACTATACATAAAAAAATTAACCCCCCCCCCTCCCCCCCCAAAAAAAATTAAATATAAATGAATAATGCACTTTTTAATTCTCATATCTATCTATCAAGGTGCAGGACACAGCTTGGGGACTGATCCCCGTAGGTGGGCTCATTGGGCTATTTCTCATTCCAGCCAGTGCACCACAACTGGTATATAAACGGCCATGGTATGTGCTATCCTGTCTGTGGGATGGTGCATATAAAAGATCCCTTGCTACTAATGGAAAAAAAAGTAGCGGGTTTCCTCTTTAAAACTATATGTAAAAATTACCAAATGTTTGACATCCAATAGCCAATGATTAATATATCAATATTCTCTAGTGACTTCGTTAAACAAAACAAACTTTAACTATCTATCTATGAATACTGCACTTTTGAATCCGGTTTGTAAGATACATATCTGTGAGTGGAGACTGGTGCAGGGATGCTAGAGTGAGATGGTTATCTCCCAGTGTTACTTCACAGGTAGCTGCAGACCAGGCATCACATATATCACCAGACACTATCTATTACCCCGGCCTGTTGCTGCGAGATGCTCAAGATAATGCCACTGGCAGTGTTTCCAAATCTATCAGCCTGGTCAAAATTTCTGACATTTTTTCTCAACATTTTACCCAGGTATTTATAGATGTCCATTTGGCAGAAAAGCATATCTGCAGGCTGAAATATTGTTAATATCTTGCATATTCCTGATGGAAATGTTCTGACAGTTTTGTAAAACTGTTCTTTTCTAGCAAAAATTATTAAAATGCACAGATATGTTATATATCAGTATATACACATGTAAATGGTGTTTGCTTTGGGGTGTTTTTTGTACAACAAACAATGATTGATTGATTTAAATATTTAGTATCATTGATATATTTTAAACAATAAATTTCCAATTCAGTTTATATATACTTCCAGTTTTCAGGATTGGTGAGCAAACAACTAAACTGTGCACGTACACATCTGTATGTAAGTGGTGGGGGCGAGAGAGAAAGGAATGTTTAGCGATATCTCAGCACATTGTTTAGTTAGGAACCATATATACTAAGCAACAAAACAAATGCAATGTGCAAAATAATAATAAAATGTGTTGCTTTATCAAATTGACAGAAGACAATCGATCCCCGTTGGTGGACCCATTGGGCTATTTCTCATTCCAGCCAGTGCACCACGACTGGTATGTGGTATGTGCTATCATGTCTGTGTGTTATAAAAGATCCCTTGCTACTAATGAAAAAAGGTAGCGGGTTTCCTCTCGAAGACTATATGTCAGAATTACCAAATGTTTGACATCCAATAGCTGATGATTAATAAATCAATGTGCTCTAGTGGTGTCATTAAACAAAACAAACTTTTTGACAGAAGACATTGGAATGTTTGAGTTTGTGATTTTATGCTAATGGTCATTTAATTAAATTACATGAGTTTCTGTTTTAATAATATATGATCATGTACAGTAATAGAAATAAGCAGAATGTTTTACTAGTCCAACTAGAAATATACTTGTCCGCCAATATTTTCACTTGTTCAAGTACAAGGATGTTTTTGAATGCTTAAAATGAAACTGCATTGAAAATTTTCACTTGTTTGTCTGAATAGATTTTCACTTATCAGGACAAACGGACAAGTGCTTATTTTGAACACTGGTGTACAGGGAATATGTATTTACTTGTTTTTCTTTTGTCACTCAGTATATAAATGGTGGTTACAGTTACAACAGTTAGTTTAGAGAATGAAAAAATGAAAACCAACCACTGTCAACTCACATGCTACTTCCTTTTGCTTTGAACATTTATTTATTTAATTTTCAAGTTTTTTCTTTTATAAATATAAATTATATAATGCTCAAAGAAAAGCTAATTTTTGTTATGAAATAAAAGGACCCAGCTACTTATATTTAATTCTTATTTTAATTCCTTAGAAACATATTACCGGTACAGTAGTATTAGTACAGTCAAACCTAATGGCCACCTAAGAGAACAATAAAATTTAATGTTTACTGAGGAATTAACTCAGTTGTAGACCACTCACCTGTAGTGCCATGTGTTTTAGAAACCACATCAACCAGTGCCCCATACTTGGCATATCAAATGTGCTATTCAGTCTGTGTGTAGAAGAGGGGATGAAGGGAGGAGGGATGGAGTGAGGGAGTGAGACAGACAGACAGAGAGAGAGAAACAGAGATAACAAGAGTAGGAGAGGGAGAGAGAGAGAGAGAGAGAGAGAGAGAGAGAGAGAGAGAGAGAGAGAGAGAAAGAGACATACACACAGAGAAACATAGAGACAGAGAGACAGAAACACAGAGACAGAAACAAAGACAGAGACAGAGAGAGATGGAATGGAAAGTACCCAATGCTGCCGAACAGAACAGAACTTTATTACACTCAGGGCCATCGTTGGATGGCATTTGAGGAATACAAATATACTGAACAAAAAAAGAAACTTCCGATTTGTACATATAGTATTTGTTGTGTTAAAGAATTCATTGTGTAATGAAATTATATAGGTAGTATTAGCCTTGAGCTGTATGATCAGGATTCATGAATTTTATCGATTATTTTTGCACTGTTAATCGTCAATAACGTGAAATTCAATTTGCACGTGCATGCATGGTTCGACATGTCCCGTGTAGTATTCGGTCAATTTGTTTTACTTGTCTTACTGACATTGTTGTCAAGTGAACGGAAACCCTTCAAAATTTGTAAAAAAAGTAAAGTTTTTTACATTGTAGCATTTTTAGTATGCCAAGAATACCCAATAATTTACGCGAACGGGCAATTGGCATGCTTGATGCTGGCATGTCGACAGAAGACGTTACAAGGCATGTTGGGAGTTCTAGTCGAGCGATACGAAATCTTCGCATAAGATTTCGAACGACAGAAAGTACCAACGACTTGCCACATCATGGACGTCCGCGTGTTACAACGCGTGGTCAAGACCGCTATATCATGAACATGCATTTGCGCAATCGCTTCCAAACTGCTACTGCTACTGCTGCTAACACACCTGGGCTTCATAATAACTGAATCAGTGGGCAAACTGTTCGTAATCGTCTGCGGGAGAACGGTTTACATGCACGACGTCCTTACGTCGGATGCGTTTTAACGCAACGTCATCGTCTAAATCGTCTTAATTGGGCACATGTACACACTCGTTGGATACGGCGACGCTGGAATACCGTTCTTTTTTCAGATGAATCCAGATTTTCTTTACAACGTGGTGATGGCAGGGTGTGCGTCTACCGTAGGAGAAATGAACGCTATGCTGACTGTTGTGTTCTTGAATGAGATCGTTTCGGGGGTAAGTGTTGTGTCATGGTCTGGGCAGCCATTGCCCATGGTTATCGTTCACCACTAGTCGTCATTGATGGCAATTTAAATGCTCAATGTTACCACGATGACATTCTTGCTCATCACGTCATTCCTGTTTCATAACAACGCCAACATCTCGATTTTTCAGCATGATAATGCCACCTCTCATACAGCTAGAGACACTGTAAATTTTCTTAAGACAAATAACATTGATTTCATTGATGACTGGCCCGCTAAAAGTCCTCATCTCAACCCCATCGAGCATGTCTGGGATAGTCTGGACAGACGATTGAGGCGTCGTCCCAACCCACCCGCTAACGTCAACGAACTTCGTCAAGCGCTCATTCAGGAATGGAACAATATTCCACAGGCAGAAATCAACACTTTAGTCAATTCTATGTGCCTGCGATGCACTGCAGTGGTCAATTCAAGAGGTGGTCATGCCCGTTATTAAGTGGATGGGTGTTTTTTTTAACCCCTACCACACTTGGTCAAAATTTCTCCCAGTTTCTGTTAACCTATGGCCATGATTTTTGCACCAAACGATGCATCATGGAACACTCTTTAAATGCATATATAACAATTATTCCCCTGGTTTGTTTTCATTAAGTTATGTTCAAGCAAAGTTAGCGGAAGTTTCTTATTTTGTTCAGTATATAATGCCATATAGTATGCCACATACCAAGTAAGCTATTCCTTCGAAAAAGCAGGAAGGAATATATTTTATATTCACTTTTATTTAATGCACTAGATACCAGTGATGGTGGAAGAACTGGTCAGACCGGAAATCCCCCAGAGTAAATCAGTGATGATCCCATGTCCTATCACACATCAACCAATCAGTGTTGTACTGAGCTATATGATGACCCATCTTTAGATACAGATTATTGTTACAGAGAATAGCCCTCATTCCAGGTTAGTCTATATAACAGCAATTCTATTCCAAGAATGCTATTAGCTCTATATGCATAGGCAATAATATTTGGTCCACTTCCATTTGTTGAACGATCAGACCTACGTCACAAGCAATCTGTCTATGACTCTGTCTTGATCAGTAGCCCAGTGGCAAAGGGCTTGCTTGATGTGCGGTCAGTTTGGGATCGATCCCTGTCAGTGGGCCCATTGAGCTATTTTTCGTTCCAGCCAGTGCACCACAACTAGTATATCAAAGGCTGTGATATGTACTATCCTGTCTGTGGGATGATGCATATAAAAGATTGCTGGCTAGTAATGGAAAAATGTAGCGGGTTGCCTCTGTAAGACTATATGTCAAAATTACCAAATAGCCGATGTTTAATAAATCAATGTGCTCTAGTGGTGTTGTTAAACTAAACAAACTTTCAACTGTCTTGGGCAAGCTATGCCCCATTCCACAAAGCAATCTTAGCACTTATTGCTAATATGGGTTTGTGGAACTGGGCCTATATCAGCAAACAAATCAGTAGTTTAGCTAATAAGAATGTAAGGAAAGCTGTATTTTGGTTAGTAAAAAAGCTGTTTTGATTGGTAAAAAAGCTGTGTTTTGGTTAGTGAAAAAGCTGTGTTTCGGTTTGTGAGAAAAGCTGTTTTGGTTACCAAGGGTATAGTTAATTTTGATTAGTATGAAAAGTTAAAGCTGTACTTTGTTTTGGCAAGTAAAGACAATTGTGCTCTGGTTAGTATGAAAAGATTTGCTGGTTTGTAATAGAATTTGGGGATTTGTTTTAGGATCTGCCAGAATCATAAAACTTATTTAATCTAGATGTTTTAAGATGCTATCTCATAATCTTATGCTTCTGACCCAAAACTGTGGATTAATGAAGGTATGGATTCCTGCTAAATTTGCAGCCTGGTTAGAAAGAAGAGAGTTTTCGTTGAAAGAAAGAGGAGTTTTCATTGAAAGAAAGAGGGAGTTTTTGTTAAAGAAAGAGGGAGTTTTCGTTGTAAGAAAGAGGAGTTTTTGTTAAAGAAAGAGGAATTTTTGTTAAAGAAAGAGGAGTTTTCATTGAAAGAAAGGAGTTTTCTTTGAAAGAAAGAGGAGATTTTGTTAAAGAAAGAGGAGTTTTTGTTAAAGAAAGAGGAGTTTTCGTTAAAGAAAGAGGAGTTTTTGTTGAAAAAAAGATTAGCTATAGTCCGTCCCACAGGGAACGCCTTTTTTCATAAATATAGAATGTACTACAAGTTATTTATTTCTGAGCAGATTGATTTGTAAATTTCACACAAAAATCGTAATTTTTTTGTTATTTCCCAAACACTTTTACTTTTTTTCTTAATCTTATGTCAAACCAAAGTGAAATTATTTTCAAAAACACTTTTACAGAATGATGGGATGGACTATAGAGTGTTTTGGTTAGATAAGAAACATGTATTTTAGTTACAGTCTTTGCATGAACAAAATCAAGGCGAGCTGAAGATCACTCTCCTAAAATGGTGCTGGGCGAACAATCACATGTTTCAAATAAATTTCATTAAACATTTTTGTTTCAAGGTGATCAACTTGCTGCTCTCCTAAAACTTTTCAGTCAAGTGGGGAGGGGAAGGAAGGAAAATGTTAGTTATATGGCGTCAGACATATGGTTAAGGACCACACAGATATAGAGAGAGGAAACCAGCTATTGCCACTTCATAGGCTATTCTTTGAGATTAGCAGCAAGGGTTTTTTATATGCATCATCCCACAGACAGCAATGTGCGATTTTCATTTAAAACATTTAAGTTTCATAAGGACTCCCTGCTTGCAAATCTTTAGAGCCCGCCATCTACCCAGCGAGCCCTGCTGTGCGTCTCCAGTAGAACAGAAGATAAAATAAATGTTTTGCATGAAACCATGGAAAAGACTGTGGTTTCCAAGGATTTTGATATATATGTTGACTGTGTCATTTCAACGAATCAATGTAATTTGTACAAATAATGTTTACAAGCTATGCAAGTTAGAGTCCGATATGATTTTTGCGAGCCTAGGGCTCCCGGACTCTTCTCAAAATCGCACAATGGACAGGATAGTGCATACCACAGCCTATGTTACACCAAATGGGGGGGGGGGGGGGGGGGGGGGGGGGGGGGGGGGAGCAAGAGTGATCACTTGTCTTTCCCAGCAAAGACTGGGTTATAGTAATGAAAACTTTGCTTTGGTCACTGATATTATATGGAGAGCTGTGTTTCTGGTTTAATACCAAGGAGGAAAAAAAAACAGTCTTTGCTCTGACCCACCTTTGATGACCTAATGTCAAATAGCAGGTAATTATCGCCTCTATAAAGAACACTTGTGAGGGCAGATTCCGCAGCTTGCTACAACTTCTTGAACAAAAGCCAAGTTGTGCTCCCTGCGTATGATATGGCCGCATTGTTATCAGCGGGCCAGCATGCGTCTGTGAAGTAACACTGATAAAACAAGATGGCTGCAGGGAGATGAAAACCCAATACCGTCTCAAGTCAGTCAGCATCCCAGATACTCCTTCAGATATTGGTCAGTCTGCTGGGTCCTGTGAAAGGAATGTTAACAACACCCCAGGGCAGGCCCAACTGCAGCATTTTTGTGTGGGGAGGTGTGTGCTTTGGGGGTTGTTTGTTTTTTCAAAAAAATTGGGGCTTCCTAATATGGTGGGATTTTTCTCTTTTTTTTAACTCTCATGGGCGAGTACATACCCATTGCACTCACATCCCACCCCACCGCCACAGGTATGGGCCTGCAGGGTAGGAGTTTAACAGAGGAGGAGGGTTCCCCCACCCCCCAACGTGTTCACCAGGTATTACATTTATGGGTGATTAAATTTGTAAAAGCTAAAATATGATTGCCAAAATGTGCAATTAAAACCAGACAAAATGTAAAACCAAATTTGGAATACCAATCCATGCACCCAGCATATAATTTAATGAGGGAAAAGCAATACTTGTTGTTAATATTTAAATGAGGAAAAAACAATACATTTGTACATGTACTTGTTATTAATATCTCAACATAATTTCAACTACATGTACAGCTATTTGAGGCACAACACTATCGAACAATTTATATAATATCAGGGTTTCTGCTAGAGGGTAAAATAGGTATGGCACCATACCCAAATGTTTTTGTAGATTTATTTTTTCAAGCAACTTTTGGGCAAAATTACTTACTGTATGATTTTCTTAACCCTAACCCTAAACTTAACCCATTTTCTTTCTGGGGGAGGCCCCCCATGACCGTGGTTGCATAGTGCCATACCCAAACACTGAATATACAGAAAATTTGCCTTTCCAAATCTTTCTTTGATGATTACAAGTACATGTAGGTTGACCTCTGTAGTATTTAAATAACCCATCAATGGTTTAAAGTTACTTATTTAAGTTTATTACTGAATGATAACAACTGTTCAAGTGTCATGATGTCACTTATAAAACAGCACAATAAAGCAGTGCCCTGGCTTAAGTTGTCTTGCATCTTATACAGTTAAATGCTAATAAGTGTCCAACACATGGTAATCGGAAGACAGTCTATAAACTCTATACAGTAAGAAGAAACCCATGGTCATCACATAAGCTATATATACATACTGATCTGTAAGGCACATCTTTTAAATTCACTTTCTAACAAACAGGACAGAAATGGTCTTCAATATACTAGTTATTGTATGACTACAATCGACCTGGAATTTTAAATATTAAAAAAAATGGACATGACACAACATGGCAACCATATTAAAATGCAACATATAGTGGCAAAAAATACAGATGAAAAAAAAATGGTACCAACTATTTTTCTTTCTTTCTTTCTTTAAGCATATATCCTAATGGGCAAAGTTGATATTGGTATCCAGCTAGCCTCAAATAATGAAAATATATATAACATACTCTACCTTTATTATACTACGAGTATATTATTAAACAGGAAAACATTGAAATTTAATGACACCCTAACGTATGCAGCCCCAGCACATAAATATTATTTTAATTATTCATTATACATGTATTATTATATGTTTGTGGCATATATATATATATACTGAAGGCCAAAAGAAACTTTACCATTTTCAATTTGGAATTTAAGAAAAAATGAATTGTTTTTAAAAAGTAACTCAATCCAAAACACATAGCCCAAACACAACAATAATGTATGCAGAAAATTATACCCGCCCACTGCACGTTTTGGGTGGAACACACAGAAAAGTGAAAAACTTGTGCACTATGAACAACAGCAATTGCACGTGCAATAAGGGTATAAAAACGGTTTAAACGGCATGTCAGACATCCACACAAATAAAAAACCACCATAGGAATGCCACGAATGACACCAGAACAACGCGAAAGAGCCCTGGATATGATACAGATGGGAGCCACTCATGCCCACATCGCCAGAACCTTCGGTTGTTCCGTGTTACTGTTACAAACTTAATGCAACGCTACAGGCAAACAGGGCAGACATCAGACAGGCCAAGAACAGGCAGACCCAGGGTGACTTTGCCCCGTGATGACCGGTACTTGCGTACCTTGCATCTACGAAATCGCTTCCTGACAGTGACGTCATCAGCAATGAATGCCTTAGGTCACAGGGTTAGTAGACAGACAGTGGCCAAGCGACTCAGGACTCATGGAATAAGGGCTTACAGACCATATAGAGCACACTTACTGACACCACAACATCGTCGTTTGAGATTGACATGGGCTAGGACTGTACGACATTGGCAGCGACGTGATTGGCTGCGGGTTCTTTTCACTGATGAAAGCCGGTTCTGTTTGTTCAGAGTTGATGGAAGACAGCGTCTGTACCTCCGTAGGGGAGAACGAGTGGCGGCTTCTTGCGAGTGGCGGCTTCTTGCGAGTGGCGGCTTCTTGCGTTCAGGAGGTTGTGCCATATGGTGGAGAGAGTGTCATGGTGTGGGGAGGTATCTGTGCACAGGAAAGGACACCATTGGTCATCATTCACGGAAACTTGACAGCTCAATGTTACAGGGATGACATTCTTCGTCCAAATGCAATACCATTTCTCCAACGGCAGCCACGTGGTGTCATTTTTCAGCAAGACAACGCCAGACCTCATACAGCCAGAATCGTACAGAACTTCCTTAGAGCCAACAACGTAAATGTATTGCCGTGGCCTGCACGCTCCCCAGACATGTCCCCCATAGAACACCTCTGGGATGTTTTGGATCGCCGTGTTCGACAACGACCACACCCTCCAGCCAACCAACAGGAACTGATCCAGGCCCTTCAAGAAGAATGGCAACGCGTCCCACGTGACCTCATCAGACGACTGATTTTTTCTATGCGTCGGAGAATTATTGCTTGTATTGGGGCAAGGGGTGGTCACACAACGCTATTAATGTGACTTGTTATTGGACTTGAGTGATTGTCTGTAGGTTCCATTAGACCAAATCAATTCCTATTGCCGATAATGTTAACGTTTACTAATAAAACTGATATAAGCAACGTTTCAACACACCCAGGAAGTACAGCAATAGAAAGTGTGGCACCTCACATCTAATCTAGCTGCAAGAAAATGGGGGGGTCACGTATCATTTAAGAGATTTAATTTATGTTTTTAATAGCAACCGTCATTTTTGCTGAAAATTGCAGTTCCATTTTTGGGGGTACCCCGCATTAGTTTCAACCTCTGGTATATACTGCATAACAACTGTATAACAAATAAAAGTGTATTTATTTATTGTCAATGGATAATAGTATTTGCACAAATAATCAATGTCACATATTACTACCAATCACACCTACAGCTGCTTTTACTCCGTAAATATTTGACGGTGCATGTCGAACTTTGACACGGTACTCTCTTCTTTGGTACTATGCTACCTATATCAAAAAAATTTATTTTTCAAAAAGTGTCCAACTGGGTGTTTTCATGATATGATATGACAATATAATTGAAAGTGTTGTTCCTACAGTGCAACCTGATTTAATGTACACCTCAGGAAGCATCAGTGCTATGCAAAGTTGTATACAAATGCAATGTATCATATTTAAAACAAATAATAAATAAAAATACTACTCTTGAAGATACATACTATGGGTTGGTTGTGTATGCTTAGTTGTATATGTAGTGTGTGCATGCATAGTCAGAGTCTCTCATTTCCAATAAATAATTACCTTAAAACTCATTTATTGCAGTGACCCTGTGTTTTGAAAGACTTTAATGGGCATATGATAAGAACTTCACTAGAAAAAAAGCATATTACATGTGGTATCTGAAATGAACACCACTGCATCCACAAATAGTAGTAAATTAATGTGGTACACATCATGGTGGGGTAAACACCCAAGGTATGGACTATGCCTGGATGTCAAGTCACTGAATGCAATATTTTCAAACCCATCAGCCTAGTTGGTTTTCATATATGCATTATTAAATCCACTGACAGCTACCAATATATCTGTTGATATTTTATTAATAATCTCCAGTGATTGGTGCTTACAGACATGTATCATATCTAGAGTTATCATTAGGGTTTTACATCTTTATTTTTTATTTGCAATAAAAAAAGCACATTCAATCCATCAAAAGAGTGCGAAAGTCATTTTTCTTTAATTATTTTCTGTTTTAACTGAATATAATATTTATATCGTATGCATTACTACAATCTGTAATGTAACACATCATTTACATAGTAATATTGGAAAATATAGCTTTACAAGTGTGGTAATAGTGGAAGATAATACTAACGCACTCCTAGGTAGATTAACAAATGTGTCAAAATTGCTCTTGTACTTGGTATATACTTCAAATACCCTTTACTATAGAAAACTCACTGAATATATGGACAAGATTTAATGAACTGACCTAAAGCTATCATTACCAAGCTTATATTTGTGTACAAATAAAGAAGAGAATGCAAAATGGCTACACAGAACCCACTTCTGTAGATTTTAATGTTTTTGCCAAACTCGCAAAAACAATTGTAAAAACTCCCATATTTGCCTAAAACATAATTCACCAACCTGAACAGTATGTTAAAATTACAGCAGAAGTCAGGTTATTTAAATATAGTCATTCCAGAGCCAATTGCATTCAAATACACATTGTTAATGGAGATCTAAAAGCTTAACCTAATATCAGCTAACATTATTTTTTAACTAAAAATAAATTATTACTAATAGCTTATTTCATCTTGCCTAGACTTATTATCCTAAATAAGATTAGTGTTATATGACATGTCCATCACCTTGGATAAATAAGCTTTAAAATATTTTAAGTAAAAAATATGGGCCAAAATCTCCAATTGGTCAGCACAGACTTTTTTTCAAACTCTATCCTCAGCAGTGCACAGTAAATTAATGCCAAGGTCAAGGTCATTATGAACTCCCATGCCTGAGTGTAACCTAATTAAGCAATTATGACTGTCAAATAACAGTAAATGGCACACAATATAAAATAATGATAATATAGTGAATATATGCTATAGGTTCCATTAGACCAAATCAATTCCTATTGCCGATAATGTTAACGTTTACTAATAAAACTGATGTAAGCAACGTTTCAACACACCCAGGAAGTACAGCAATAGAAAGTGTGGCACCTCACGTCTAATCTAGCTGCAAGAAAATGGGGGGGTCACGTATCATTTAAGAGATTTAATTTATGTTTTTAATAACAACCGTCATTTTTGCTGAAAATTGCAGTTCCATTTTTGGGGGTACCCCGCATTAGTTTCAACCTCTGGTATATACTGCATAACAACTGTATAACAAATAAAAGTGTATTTATTTATTGTCAATGGATAATAGTATTTGCACAAATAATCAATGTCACATATTACTACCAATCACACCCACAGCTGCTTTTACTCTGTAAATATTTGACGGTGCATGTCGAACTTTGACACGGTACTCTCTTCTTTGGTACTATGCAACCTGTATGCTTTGCATGTCGTCCATGAAGTTGAAAGCTCGATTTGTGTACACCACCTCGCTTTGGGAAAATGTGACGTCATTATCAGACGCTGAATGACACTCATTTTTAGTTATGTTAATGTTGACATATTGATCTAGTCAATATATTTTACCTCATGCGACTATCTTTTGTTGTTTTTACACCAGAATGATTTAAAACTATGGTAAAGTTTCTTTTGGCCTTCAGTATATATATATATGGCAATTGTGGAAAAATGGTGTAGACCGTGAGAAAATAATGTACAATTTCAGGTTCCAGAAAGAACTACTGATACAACAAGAAATCTTTTATATATGCACATTGCCCTGCAAATTACAACAGATGTCATAACTACTGTATTAGTATACTAAAAAGTGATATACAGTGAAACCCCACTAAATCAGACACTCGTGGTATCAAGTAAAATGATTTAAAGGGTATCTGGGTTAGAAAGGTTCAGGGGCCTAATTCACAAAGCTCTCTTAGGCTCTGCTAGACAACAAAGCATCCTCTTTGCAAGTCTTTTTGCATTGCACTGCGAAGTTGCGAGAGTTTAATGAATTAGGCTGCTCTGTTCTAATATTAACAAGGGACCATGAAAAATGTCTGGTTTTGAGGGAATTCCGGTTATCAGGGGATATTTTACTAATTAATAATACATTTTCTGAGTGTTTTATAATTAATTGTTTAAAAAGGCTTGTTTAATCTCAGGGCAGCATGGTGTTGATTAAGGCAAGATGGTGCTAGACTACGGGTATTGAGGAATAGTGCTGCAGCAAGCTAAAGCAAGTTCGAGAAAACACTATTAACATACATGTATGTATGATTGTTTACTACAGTATTTTATATAACCCTAACATTAAACCTCTAAGGCCTGATTCCTCATTAAGAATTCAACAATTATCCTGATTCAAATACAAATCGAAATAAAAAAATTGGTTCATGCTACTATAAACAAAACTTTTAAGGTTGTACATACTTTCTAATAGTCTGCTATGCATGTGCTCAGTATGTTTTCAGTTCATACTTGCTTCAATTAAAATAAATTTAGTTGGTCAATTTTCATTTTAATCATGAATCATGACTGAACTGTGAATGAGAATTCAGCCCGAACAGTGCTTGTAAATGTTAACTTCATTAAACTGTCCACATTAAAATAGTTGCTTTGATTTGTCATATATAAAAGCAACAAAACAAGCAATCAGAATAATAAGATAATGGCAAACATTCTAGGTCACATACATTGGGACGTGTGTGCTATACATACAGGCAATAAATATGCTGCATGTTATTCTGTTTTTATTTTAATTTTATTTATTTTTATTTATTTATTTGTTTGTTAACTTATTTATTTATTTATTAAACATCCACTCAGCTGTAATGAATATCAATTATGTTTAGATTTTTAGTGGATTTTTTTTATAGTTAAGCCACACACAAAAACAAAAAGAAACCCAAATAATAATGAAATAAAAAATATAATTTAATTTTTTTTATGGTTTAAGATTTACTTAAACCATAAAAAAAAAGTCATAATAATTTATGTTACTTAGTAGTTACTATATTTTAAACCATTTATTATTATTTTTTATTTTTTTTTTAAATGGGACCTATTCACAACTCTGTCTTGTACAAAGATATAATCATGGATTAATATCCTTTAAGGAATTTAGCATTTTGATTTACTACACACTGTTATTTTTAGAAGTACTTGAGTTTGCAATGTTGACAAAATATCTTTCCTATTCTCTTTTGTTATTATTATTTTCTTTTGCTTTTGAAAAGTTACGCTGATGCTAACTGGTGGTATGAAAATATGTCTAATGTCAAACGATACTCAACATGTTCCCAGATTCACTTACATTCACTTATCACATTTTGATGGAAATACCCTCTGCAATTTTGAAGAATCTGTGGTATTTTCCACCAGGTGTTCATGAGACCCAGCAACATGGCAAAATGATGTTGTTAGCCATTTAGCCAAGATAAATGGTGGAGGAAATAAACCTGATTCTTTCTTAGTCATTGCAACGCAACTCTTTTAAGAATATGTAGTGGTACACCTTATCAAGTATACTTTTTTTTTTTTTCACAGAATAATTATATATATACTCTTCAAAAAAAGTAGGGGAACTCTAATAAGAATTTACAATTGCCAAAATTGTAAGGTATATTAGCTGTGGGGAATGGTTATATGATAATAGTGAATTAATTGGGCAAACATTACAACCGGTAGTTCAGTATTACAGTAGGTTTTATGACCACCAAAGATCTTGAAGGATGATTGGGGTCACAAGTGAAATTTGAAAGTTGATGGGTTTTTTATCAGTAAATCGCAAATTCAAACAATAAAAATGACTAAAAATAAAACAATAACAACTGTATGATCAACAGAATGAAAAAGATTGACAGAAATAATGTTCCACAGTGATTAATCGACCTTCCTGGAAATTGTCAAAATCGAGAATGATACCCCATGCACGTGTACTGGGCAACTGTGTGATGCATGTGCAAACTATGGAATGTGTTTCGGTGTGTTGATAAACAGACCCGAACGTTCTTTACTAGGATGTCTGTGGTCAAAATGTATGTTCGGTCTAATTATATTAGCATTAATATTTCAGGTTTCCCTACATTTTTTGAAGAGTATATATTTGGGAAATGTTAGGGTGAGCACCTTCCTTTGAATATAATACAAGTTTAATTAATCAGAATGGACATAATCAATTTGTACTTTACTCTTTTTTTAAATACCGGTATATATATTTTAATTATATTACGATTTTATTTCTATTATTATTTTTTAGTTTTTTATATAGTCTAGTTATTTATCTATTTTATTTTATTTTATAATAATTTTTAAAATTTTAATTATCTTTTTCTCTTTTTTTGGGGGGGTGGGGGTGGTGGGCAATTAATATCTTAAACTGGTATATGTCTAAATGATATGCTTACCATGGAATGATGCTGAATCATCCTACAAAGTCAAAAATAATTCCACAGATAACTATACGTTATATAAGGCCAAACACCACAGTTATATCCTACATAATTTCAAATACAGTGACATAAAAGTAACTATTCTTGACAAGCTCGTATCTAGAACCAATTGCTCTGTTTTGTTGACAAGCTATATAAATCCATGTAAACTCACGGAAAAACAAGCACTGCATTGCAGGTCAGTCTGAAATGAAACCATTTCTCCCCTGGTCTGAACCCACAAAAATGAGGCAATAAACGTCCACATCAATTAAACAAAGATTCATTCTTCAAACCACCAGTAAAAGTTGACCATAACGTTCTGCCCTCTGTGCATGTCTTTGGTTAAATCAACCCCCATTAACTTGCCAATCATGTACCGTCTGATACTCCAGAACAACTTGTCACCCTGGTTTCACAGACTTCCAGGCATTTTCAGAAGATTCCAACAGCTGGCAGGAAGCAACTAAAGATTCTCAGATGTATTGGAAGTGTTTACCATTTTATGTTTACCTGTAGAGTTAGGGGCATGAATCAACAACAACAAAGTAGGTTAAAGGCAGAGCAAGGAAATAAAACAAATCATGCAGCCATTTAATGAGGGCCAAAGATTAATGGCCAAACTAAGAGCACACATCATTGGGGTTACTACATACATACAAAGCCTGAGGCTATTTTTCTCCTCCTTTTTTTTAGAGTATACTGTAGTAAACTCATTTGACACCCAATAGCTGATGTCTTTGTTCATGTTAGGATGTTGGTAAATATTCATTAAGTAAGTAGTAAACAGAAAAATAAAGCAGAAATCTTCAGTTTATAAAAGTATTAACAAATCCTCATGTTTATATGCCATATGGCCAGATGGCATATATAAATGTTTAGAAAAATTACATTTTATTTGTGGTATTTATGGTGTAACAAGACTGTATTATGACACTTTTTTTAAATTATTTAATACACAACTTTGTGAGATCTCAGATTTTGGAATCATAAATGTTAGTTAACATTACAGTTTAAGCAAACTATTTAGCACAAAAAAATATGAACAGGCAAATGTTTAAACAACTACATCCCCATCCCCACCATCACCCACCCTCAGCTACCTAATTATTAGCACCATGAAATTCCATGGTTATAGGACAACTATTATTACTAAACTGTGAGTGTAATATTTCTACACTAAATGAGCACCATTTTCAGTAACAAAGTTTCTATTAACTTAATTGTTTAAAAAATTAAAATGTAGCTTGTATTCAGTCAATCAATGCCATAGTATCATTAATGGTAAGTTAGTACTAAATAAAATATTTTATATATTACCTTTTAGTTTAATCATGATTTTATGAACTGGGGCCTAATTCACCAAACTCTTGCAACTTTGCGATCTCGCAGTGCAATGCTAAAAGACTTGCAAAGAGGATGCTTTGTTGTCTAGCAGAGTCTAAGAGACCTTGTGAATTAGGCCCCTGGCTCTGTATTCATAAACGTACTTAAGTCAATGTATGATACTTATTTATGTACTTTAAGTATGTATTTAGGTATCATACATTGACTTAAGTACGTTTATGAATACGGAGCCTGGTATCTAGCTCACTTTTGTTTGCTATGAGTCTATAATATCATTTGTTAAAATGAACAATGATATCTAAGCAATATGAGTAATAATTTAGATTATATTACGTTTTATACCCACATATAATTAGAAAAAAAAGATTGTTTGAAGAATATTTTAAATACATTTTATTGATAAACAAGACATCAAAAACTGGCTTCCGTGGTGTCATGGTTAAAACATTAGACATACGGCTGGTAGGTACAGGTACCGACTCCCACCCAGACTGAGTTTTAATGACTCAGTGGGTAGGTGTAAGGCCACTACACCCTCTTCTGAGTCTCTATCATTATCCACTGACAACTATGTAACAACTAAACCACTGTCCTGGACAGACAGCCCAGATAGCTGAGATGTGTGCCCAGGACAGTGTGTGTGAACCTTAATTGGATATAAGCACAAAACTAAGTTGAAATGAAAATGAATTAATCAAAAACTTGATTGGTTCTCTTCAAAATACCACTTGGGAAAAGTTGTTTTAAAACCAACTGTACTGGCATTAAGACAGGTGTTTCAAATTATGAACAAGTATATTATACCTGTATCGCTCCTTCCCCCCCCCCCCCCCCCTCTCTCTCTCTCTCTCTCTCTCTCTCTCTCTCTCATACATCCATATATACAAGTGCTCTCTCTGTTTGTCTCTCTGTCTGTCTGTCTGTCTCTCTCTCATACATACACATACATTGTATACAAGTGCTTTATCTATCTGTCTCTCTCTTTCTCTCTCTCTCATACATCCATATACAAGTGCTTTCTCCCTCTGTCTGTCTCTGTCTGTCTGTCTGTTTGTCTCTCTCTCTCTCTCTCTCAAACACACACACCACACACACAAAATATCTAAAATACGATTAACTTGTTTTGCCCCTTGTTTTTTTTCTTTCTCTCAAACAAAGAATAACTATTATTATAACTTCCTAGCAAGTTGTTTCAAAATGCCTCCCTCCCTCCCTCTCTCCCTCTCTCTCTCTTATACATCCACATATATTGTATACAAGTGCTTTCTCTCTCTGTCTCTCTTCATCTGTCTGTCTCTCTGTCTCTGTCTCTCTCAAACACACACCACACATACATTATCTAAAAGACGATTAGCTTATTTTGCCCTTTGTTTTTTTTTATTTTTTTCTCTCAAACAAAGAATAACTATTATTATAACTTCCTAGCAAGTTGTTTCAAAATGCATCCCTCCCTCCCTCTCTCTTTCTCTCTCTCTCTCTCTCTCTCTTTCATACATCCATACATTGTATACAAGTGCTTTCTCTCTCTCTCTCTCTCTCTCTCTCTCTCTCTCTCTCTCTCTCTCTCTCTCTCTCTCTCTCTCTCTCCATCTGTCTGTCTCTCTCTCTCTCAAACGCACACACCATACATACATTATCTAAAAGACGATTAGCTTGTTTTTCCCTTTGTTTTTGTTTTTTTCTTTCAGAGTCAAACAAAGAATAACTATTATTATAACTTCCTAGCAAGTTGTTTCAAAATGCATCCCTCCCTCTCTCTCTCTCTCTCTCTCTCTCTCTCTCTCTCTCTCTCATACATCCACATACATTGTATACAAGTGCTTTCTCTCTCTCCATCTGTCTGTCTCTCTGTTTCTGTCTCTCTCTGTCTCAAACACACATACCACACATACATTATCTAAAAGACGATTAGCTTGTTTTGCCCTGTTTTTGTTTTTTTCTCTCAAACAAAGAATAACTATTATTATAACTTCCTAGCAAGTTGTTTCAAAATGCCTCCCTCCCTCCCTCCCTCCCTCTCTCTCTCTCTCTCTCTCTCTCTCTCTCTCTCTCTTATATATATATATATATATATATCCACATACATTGTATACACGTGCTTTCTCTCTGTCTCTCTCCATCTGTCTGTCTCTCTGTCTCTCACTCTCTCTCAAACACACATACATTATCTAAAAGACGATTAGCTCATTTTGCCATTTGTTTTTTTCTCTCAAACAAAGAATAACTATTATTATAACTTCCTAGCAAGTTGTTTCAAAATGCATCCCTCCCTCCCTCTCTCTTTCTCTCTCTCTCTCTCTTTCTTTCATACATCCATACATTGTATACAAGTGCTTTCTCTCTCTCTCTCTCTCTCTCTCTCTCTCTCTCCATCTGTCTGTCTCTCTCTCTCTCTCAAACGCACACACCACACATACATTATCTAAAAGACAATTAGCTTGTTTTGCCCTTTGTTTTTGTTTTTTACTCTCAGAGTCAAACAAAGAATAACTATTATTATAACTTCCTAGCAAGTTGTTTCAAAATCAGTTTACAATACATAACATGCTTGAGACCTAGTTCATCCATATTCAGATTGTCTGGGTCAGTTATCATATTCAATTACAAACACCAACAACCCCAGCTTAATTGTTAAAACACAAAATACTTTTTTCTGTAAGGCTTGGTACTATTTGCACTGGTGCCAAACAATTCTTTCACAGAAAGGAACAAATGTATTTTTAGCTGAAACTGCCACCAGTGAAGTGATTTGCCAAGATTTATTATCTAAACATATCCTCTGTCCTTGACTTGGAGATCTCCAAGCTAAACTTTTCTAAAGATATACACTCAGTGCATGTTGATATCTTCTCCAGAGATAGGTAGGCGTGTTTCTTAAAGCAATGTACTTTTAGATATTCACATTTTAAAACTAAAAATAAATAACTAGAATTATACTGCTGAGGAGGTTTGATCCTGTGATCCAAAGCACCTCAGGTGACTGCTCTGTGGGTCTACTGAGCTAAATTCTAACCCTTTGTTTAAAATTAAATTAATGGATTCATTAAAAATTTACCTTTAATATCCAATAAAAACAAAAAACAAATCAAGTCAAAACCACATTAAAGAACACCACTCCTGCAAAATAATATATACTAGTATATATAATTTTTTTAAACAACAACAAATAAATAAAATAAAATAAAATAAAACCTAACCAAAGAAGAATTTTTTTTGGGGGAAAAATAAAAACAGAACCATCTTTGCAAACAGGTTTAAAAAAACAACATTTTTTACCATAATAACATTAGAATAATTCAGCTAAAATGAATAAGCTTAATATTAATGAAATAAATCACTTATTGCATATAGAAAAAAGGGGTAAAACCAAATTCACCAGTTATAACAGCAGCTATAGTCCGATATATCTGACTTCAACTGAATTTTTCCAATTTAGCCGACAGCAGATGCATGGGACTAAACTACAGCTTATTTGTAAATTCCACATCAAAGTACAGGAAGGAAATAAAGGAAATGTTTTATTTAACGATGCACTCAAAACATTTTATTTATGGTTACATGGCGTCGGACATATGGTTAAGGACCACACAGATATTGAGAGAGGAAACCTGCTGTTGCAACTTCATAGGCTACTCTTTTATATGCACCATCCCACAGACAGGATAGCACATACCACAGCCTTTGTAATACCAGTCGTGGTGCTCTGGCTGGAACAAGAAATAGCCAAATGGGCCCACTGACGGGGATCGATCCCAGACCAACCACGCATCAGGTGAATGCTTTACCACTGGGCTACATCCTGCCCCTACATCAAAGTACAGTGCAACCTGTCTGAACAGGACCCTGAACAAACTAGAATCTTGCTAAAACCGGCCAACTTTCATGGGCCAGAATTTTCTAAATTCTAATGTGTTACCCCCAAATCACCGGATCCTGTCTAAATCTAATAAATATTATGTCCCAGGCGTGATCCGATTTAGACTGGTTTCATTGTATATATTTTCATCATTTCAACCTGAACACTAAAATTTTCAAAGTGCACCTCAGCAATAGTGTTAGGAACTGATTGGAATTTCTGCATTGATCATTGATTATAATCGGCTGGCACCAACCAACTAACTCTCGATTACACAATCAGAGTTATATGAACATAAGACAGATTTTATTAATAAACACCACACCCCTACTGTCATATTACTGGGATCTATAGGCTACCAATGGCTAAGACTTAGCCTAAGTTTACCTTTAATAACTATTTAATTTCTTAAATTTTCTTTATGTATACATGTAAAGAAACACCAACCCCAAAAATATCACTGGAAGAATAATTACAGTTTCCCAAACTATCGATTATGCATTTTTATGATCAACAATTACATCGGTTGAGCCAAATTGCCCAACTTTTAAAAATTATAATTGCATGATCATTGGAATCTCATTCCTCAGCACTTGTTTTAATCAGCAGAACTTGTAACACAACAATCATGTCACTTGTGAAGCTTGGTCTAAAGTGGTATATATATATATATATGATATTCACCTCTTCCCAAGAGGTTATTCTAACCAAACAGCAGCATATTTTATTCTCAAAACAAACAATATCACATGTATCAGTTACTGATATACCAGTCACTGAGCACTGGTTGGATTGGGAAAACAAATAGTATAAAAATGGGACTCTGACCTATGATACCTTATGTAGGTGTGATTTAACCACTATATTCCACAGGTGAGTAATGATACCTTGATATCAGCTAACAAAATATTAAATTAATTCGATTTTTTTTTTTATATATATAAAAAATATTTTTAAAAATTTCATAACCATTTCAAGACAAAATAGATAAATAAATAAATAAATAAATAAATAAATATATATATATATATATATATATATATATATATATATATATATATATATATATATATATATATATATATATATATATAAATTGTGTTTAATACTACTTAGTAAAATGTGATAAGTTAATTAGTGGAATCTCACTATTTTGGGGGAAAACTAGAAACCAGTTCCTGTTTATATATATATATCATATAATGTGTGCATATTTAAAATTACAATTAAACACCATTTTATTTTTAAATAATATTTTCCACTAAATATAATTTGGTAAACAACTGAATGAATCATAGAATATTCTGGCTATTAATAACAGCAGCATGCGTCAAACTAGGCTGTGCCGACGAGACATGCAAACACAGATAAGACTGAAGTGCTCATCCTTTAGTCAGGGAAAAAAACACACCGCCACCACCACACAACACATTCATCATAACTTTCATAACTTTCTCACCAAAGTTACAACTAATATTTTCAAACGAAAACCACCAACCTTAAAAGTTGTGTCTTTTGTCTGCTGTTGGTAAAGGGTAGAATTTTGGGGTACCCTGTTGTTTCCGAAAAATTGTGGGTTCTTTGCTCCCTTTGGTAAAACCAGATTCAACTATAAGAAGCCATGTTAGTGATTGTGCCGTGGAATTTTGAAATCCGACTCATGCGGGGAGAGCTAGGCTTGGAGGCAGAGCCGATTGGGCTCCATTGGCAGCATAAACAGAATCCTGGCATTCTACCAACTTGTTTTGTAGGCCAGCTTCTCACACTTGTGTCTCAGATCTCTAACTTCTTTTTTGTAAAAACCACCTAAAGGTGTTTATTAAATTAACATTGTGTAAGTCGGTGTTAAGATGCTAATATGGGAGTTCGTATATAAAATATTCACGTTAAAAACTAACTAAAGGTGTTTATTAAATTAACATTGTGTAAGTCGGTGTTAAGATGCTAATATGGGAGTTATTATATAAAATATTCACTTTAAAAACTAACTAAAGGTGTTTATTAAATTAACATTGTGTAAGTCAGTGTTAAGATGCTAATATGGGAGTCATTATATAAAATACTCACTTTAAAAACTAACTAAAGGTGTTTATTAAATTAACATTGTGTAATATGGGATTTATTATATAAAATATTCACTTTAAAAACTACCTAAAGGTGTTTATTAAATTAACATTGTGTAAGTTGGTGTTAAGATGCTAATATGGGAGTTATTATATAAAATATTCTTTTTAAAAACTACCTAAAATTGGTTTATTAAATTAATATTGTGTAAGTCAGTGTTAAGATGCTAATATGGAAGTTATCATGGTATACAAAATATTCTCTTTAAAAACTACCTAAAGGTGTTTATTAAATTAACATTGTTATTAGTTGTTATGGGAGTTATTATACAAGAAGTTCAATTTTTAAAAATAATCGAAACATTTATTAAATTAACATTATGGAAGTTGGAATTGTTATACAAATTGTTCACTTGTTCAAAGGAGTTTATTAAATTAATATTCTGTAAGTCTGTGTTCAGATAATATATGGGAAAGAAGGAAGGAAATGTTTTATTTAAAGACACACTCAACACATTTTATTTAAGGTTATATGGTGTCGGACATATGGTTATGGACCACACAGATATTAAGAGAGGAAACCCGCTGTCACCATTTCATGGGCTACTCTCTTCGATTAGCAGCAAGGGATCTTTTATATGCAACATCCCACAAACAGGATAACACATACCACGGCCTTTGATATACCAGTCATGGTGCACTGACTGGTGCGAGAAATAGCCCAATGGGCCCACTGACGGAGATCGATCCCAGACCGACCGTGCATCGAGCGAACGCTTTACCACTGGGCTACGTCCTGCCCCAGATGCTATATGGGAGCTATTATACAAAATGTTCACTTTAAAAAATAAAAACGCAACCAAAAGATGTTTATTAAATAACATTATGAAAGTCAGTAAAAAGATATAAGCTACTGTACAAATTGTTCACTTTTTAATCTACCAAAAGGTGATTTTAAAATTAACATTATCGAAGTTACAGGGAACATTTTGTTTTCGAAATCTTGAATAGCGATATTTCTAATCAACTGAAAATTAATTAGCAACTACTGTTTAATATTTTTAAATTGTGTAGCGATCTCTGAACCTTGTGTAGCGAATCGTGACACGATACTGAATAAAATGTTTCCCGAGTTAGTGTTAAGATGCTAATAATGGAATTATTTTACACTTTACTTCGTCTTTAACTACCAAATATGTATTCCCTTTATATTTAGGTACAATTATTTTAATTAACATTATGCAACTTAGTATCAAATATATGTCAATGTGCAGGGGATTTCAACTTCCAAGAGATGTTCATTATTAATTGTTAGTCTTTGTTAAAATGTTCATTTATGTGGAGATAATAGTTTAGTAAAAAAAAAATTGTTAATCCTACTGCCCCCTTTTCTTTCTCTTTCTCATTTCTTCCCGATCTGACAATTCTCCTATCTTTCAACTTCTTTCACTGTCCACCTCCACATCCCAGTCTTTGTCTCTCCAACCGGGACAGGTGCTCGTCTCTTGTGGCTATCTGTGCCACACACCTGCCATTCCCCATCAGCTTTTAGCTGTGGGCTTAGTCTGACCACTTCGGGGAGTGTTCAGTATTTTAGTAATTTTACAAACTTAAAGCTGTTATATGATTTTACCAGAAAATGATGGGGGGGGGGAGTTAGGGAGGTGGGGTCAGGTGCAGGGTGGAATTAATATATAATAAACTGTATATTTTGAAATCTATCGCTTGTACTCTTTGTAATTATAAGAATTGTTTTAAATTTTTGGGAAATTTTAAAATGTATACATGTATTTAAGTGTTACAAATATATTATAAAATCACTTCGTTATACTGTGCTATTTTATACAATAATTTGAAACTTAAATATCAACAAGCATTCTGACAGTACTGCGAAAGCAATACATGTCTTCTACCGGGCCCTACAAATTTTCACATCTCCTAAGTTCAAGGGCCATAATTCTGCCAAAAATGGGAATATCTTCGTAAAATTCACACTTGCTTTGTAACAGTATATGATAAAGCTAAACACAAAATTTCAATATTTTGACGCATTCCAAAATTAATGTGGGAAAGACAAATTTTTATATCTCCATCGATTGGAGCTTACTTTTAAAGTACATTATTTAATGCAATAGTACCAAAATGCTAAACCTTATTGTTTTATTATATATTAAACAAACAGAAAACTAAAATTGTTTAATAACACTTAAAACATTTTAACCTACATGTATGGTTGTTTGGTGTCAATTTCCCCTGCTCATGTAGAATACTAGTTCAAATCTGTCCAACAACCTCCAAGATATAACAATAGAGTTATCTGCCTTCTGTAAACAATCATTCAGTATTGACAAACACCGGCTTCGGTGGTGTCGTGGTTAGGCCATTGGACATAAGGCTGGTAGGTACAAGGTTCGCATCCTGGTACTGGCTCCCACCCAGAGTGAGTTTTAACGCTCAATGGGTAGGTGTAAGACCACTACACACCCTTTTCTATCTCACTAACCACTAAAAACTAACCCTCTGTCCTGGACAGACAGTCCAGATAGCTGAGGTGTGTGCCAAAGACAGCCTGCTTGAACCTCAGTTAGAAGGAAGGAAATGTCTTATTTAACAACGCACTCAACACATTTTACTTACGGTTATATGGCGTCAGTCATATGGTTAAGGACCACACAGATATTGAGGGAGGAAACCCACTGTCGCCACTTCATGGGCTACTATTTTCGATTAGCAGCAAGGGATCTTTTATATGCACCATCCCACAGACAGGATAGTACATACCATATGGCCTTTGTTACACCAGTTGTGGAGCACTGGCTGGAACGAGAAATAGCCCAATGGATCCACCGATGGGGATCGATCCTAGACCGACTGCACATCAAGCGAATGCTTTACAACTGGGCTACGCCCCGCCCTGAACCTCAATTGGATATAAGTACAAAAATAAGTTGAAATGAAATATTGACAAACATGTAATCATGTATTATCCCATCTCTATAGCTACACAAGACAGACCCATTCTATGATGTCAGCCATGTGGAATAAATCTATCTTTCGTAGGCTATGATGTCATTGTTTTTATCATGGGGAGAGAGAGTATTATGTTGTTGGTAATATATGATGTCATATTAATGCGAGTTGGTGATCTGAGGTCACCAAACAAACATTTTACATTGATATTTTGTCATTCAAATAAAAACTATCTTGTTAATCTGTAGTGTTAAATTATATTTAACACATGCGGCAAATATGATAGTATAGTTTATTTTGATAAAATGGTTATATGATGGAGTCTTATAATCCACATGGTTTATTTCTATGTCTGATAGGCGACTATTGCGGTCAATTTTACTATTGCAATAGTATTGCGACAGTTAACTTACTATTGTGATAGTATTGCAATAGTGATAGTACTATTGCAATAGTATTGCAATGGTATTGTGTATTCTTAAATCGCTTGATGTGTGTCTGTCTGTCTGTCTGTCTGTATTGATGTATGAATATCTATATATTGTATGTATGTCGAGGTTGACAATACATACATGTACATAGATATTAATGCACTGGCGCAGGGGATAATTAAATCCTTTCTGGCCTCACAAAGTGTCCCATGCCGTTGCTGGGACTCGAACCTGTGGCACCGAATCACCCGCAAATTGCAAGACTAACCACGATTTAAAAAAAAAAAATTCATAGGCAAAATGCTCGCCTATCAAAGTTGTTAGCCTGTCTACAGCAATTTTAAAGCAGAACTTTTGCAACAAAAAAAGAAAGAAATGTTTTATTTAACGACGCATTCAACACATTTTATTTATGGTTATATGGCGTCAGACATATGGTTAAGGACCACACAGATTTTGAGAGGAAACCCGCTGTTGCCACTACTACTCTTTCCGATTAGCAGCAAGGGATCTTTTATTTGCACTTCCCCCAGGCAGGATAGCACAAACCATGGCCTTTGTTGAACCAGTTATGGATCACTGGTCGGTGCAAGTGCTTTATACCTACCCATTGAGCCTTGCGGAGCACTCACTCAGGGTATGGAGTCGGTATCTGGATTAAAAATCCCAAGCCTTGACTGGGATCCGAACCCAAAACCTACCAGCCTGTAGACCGATGGCCTAACCACGATGCCACCGAGGCCGGTTTTTGCAACAAATAAACACAAAATTAAAACAAAAAATTATCCCTTCAATTGTTATCCAATGGCAAAAAACAATCATTGCTAAAGTCTTTGACCATCAGCAATATATATCGCAGTTATGGCAGTTGATGTCAGTGCTTCCGTTAACTTTGAGCCTGTATAGAAGCATTTTCATCTCAATAAATATAGATGTTAAAGCATTTTCATTAAATGTATGATCCTTACATGTTCCATCTTTGGTACTTTTGCTGAGTCTTGAAAAGTACTGGTTTACTGTGAACTTTCATCAAAGAAACAGTTTTTTGGGCAAAGCGCTAAAATCTGGAATTCTGTAAAAATCCAGAGACTTTTCATCTCTGATTGTAAATTCTTGTGGATTAAAAATATATGGCCTACAAGAATGAACCTGCATCAAAAATAAAACAGAATTGGTGGATTAAAAGAAATGATATTAATGAATAACAATCGGATGCACCAACAAAGGTTATAGTTACGACCTGAAAATCGTTGGTAAGCAATAAACTGTTTTTCTAAAATTATGTACGAGTGCAATCACTCTCAGTATCAAATTCACAGTACTTTTGATTAAAGTAAGCTAGCGATATCAGCATGTGATAAGCCACTGAGGCTAGCAATTTTCGCCCACATAGAAATTGTTTTGCATGAACACAAGCAAGCGAGAACATTTTTTCATGTCAAACCACAAGGTGTATAGAGATTATTACATGAGCTTGTGTGTCGTACTGATTTTACGAAACGACTGTCAGGATTTTTGTATTGCCAGAGCGAGAGCGAGGGTAATACATCAATCCTGACACGAGTTTCGTAACATCAGTATGACTCACACGCACGTGTAATAATTTCTTTATTATCCATATTATTATTGTTGTTTTCTTTATGAATAACAAGACCCAACTCAAAATGTTTCAACCACAACTAGAAGGAGACGACGAAATGACATCATATTTTAAATGCGCAGTCTGAGCTAAGACTGGAGAAGCAACGTCATAACATGACGTCGCTTCCCAAAATTACGTCATTACACTTGTTATTACACGTGTGCTTCGTATGATTATTATTAACTTGGTTATGTTGAACCATATGGATAATAAAGTAAGAAAGTGCATGACATCCAGCAGGAAATATTTTGTTTTCAAAACCGGTCTCTGTGGTTTTATGGTTTGGCCATCGAACATACGGCTGGCAGGTACAGGGTTCGCAGCCCGGTACTAGCTCCCACTCGGAGTGAGGTTTAACGACTCAATGGGTAGGTGTAATAAGACCACTACAAATTCTTTTTTCTCTTACTAACAACTAACAATTAACCCACTGTCCTGGACAGACAGCCCAGATAACTGAAGTGTGTGCCCAAGACAGCGTGCTTGAACCTTAATTGGATATAAGCATGGAAATAAATTAAAATGAAATGTTTTCAAATTCTTGATGAACGATATTTCTAGTCGATTGAATATTGATTAGCAACTACCGTTTAATGTTTTAAAATTGGGTAGCGATCTCTGAAACTTGCATAGTAAACAGCAATGCAAAACTGAACAAAATGTTCCTTGTCTGGATATATGTGAATAACTGTACTGATATATCATTCAACAGATTTCAAGAAAAAACTAAATCAAACTGCACTCTGCACACTGGACACTGCATGCATATGAAAGTGGTCTTACTTTGTTGACATATAAATGCAATTTTTTTTTAAGGATATACAAGGGCTCAATCATATCAATGGTAAGAAACTTTGTTGCAGAATATTTATAAGTTAAATAATTTGTTTGTTTATCAATAACACTGGTGTACATTAATTAATTAATCATCGGCTGTTGTATGTTAAAACATTTGGTAATTCTGACACACAGCTATATTTTCCCATCAGCAGAAAAGGATCTTTTTTTATGCACTTTCCCATGGACAGGATAGCACATACCACAGCCTTTGATATTCCAAAGCACCTCAGATGAGCATTCTAGCGACAGAGCTGGATCCCTGACCATGGCCCAAATAAAGAGACTAATTCTACCATCCACAGCACCTCAAAGGAAGGAAGGAAATGTTTTATTTAACGATGCACTCAACACATTTTATTTACGGTTATATGGCGTCAGACATATGGTTACGGACCACACAGATATTGAGAGAGGAAACCTGCTGTCGCAATTTCATGGGCTACTCTTTTTGATTAGCAGCAAGGGATCTTTTATATGCACCATCCCACAGACAGGCTAGTGCATACATGGCCTTTGTTACACCAGTTGTGGAGCACTGGTTGGAACGAGAAATAGCCCAATGGATCCACTGACAGGGATCGATCCTAGACCGACCGCACATCAAGTGAAAGCTTTACCACTGGGCTACGTCCTGACCCTGCATCTCAAAGGAGCTTTCGACTAACAAGTAATATTTCAATCCCTGTATAGTGGCAAAGACTGAGGTAAGAAGAACTGGTCCCATGACCAGTAGCATCTCAGATCAAAGAAATCTGTTTTGTTTAACAACACCATTAGAGCGCATTAATTAATCATCGACTATTGGGTGTCAAACATTTGATAATTTTGACATATACAGCAGTTTTAGAGGAAACATGCTACATTTTCCCATTAGCAGCGAGGGATCTTTAATATGAACTTCCTAGACAGGATAGCACATACCACAGCCTTTGATAATCTCAGATCATTGCTAAGCTCTCTATCCCACTATCAAGAGCCTGGTAATTTACTGAATCCACCAATGAATGGAGTTGATCCTGCAACCCTGTAACATCCCAGCCGAGCACTCTACCACTGAGCTTCTCTCTGTACCGTGAGGCAAGCACAGTACTTAGCTATATATATATATATCCCACTCTCAGTAACCTGATGAATTACTAAAACCATCGATGAGTGGATTCGATCCTACAACACCCTAGGCGGCACTATATGCCTGAGCTATAGGCACACCTTCTATATGTACCCTGTGTCAAGCCACAGTAGCTATATATCCATGATTGACATGAGGTATATATCCCACTCCCAGTAACCTGGTAATTTACTGAATCCACCAGTGAGTGGATTTGATCCTGCGACCTGTAACACCCTAGGCGAGCTCTCTACCACTGAGCTACCGGCACACCTTCTCTCTGTACCGTGTGCCAAGCCACACAGCTTTCAGGTACATCTCGTTCTGGCTGGTGGCAGTCTAACCGTTAATTAACCAACTTTACACAGTGATGCAACATAACATTTCCAGCACTCTTTCAAAACAACTTTCCCACGGTCTTGAAATGTTAAAAAAAAAGACACAAAAATGTGAGAGCTATGAGGAATTCCAGAGAGCTCTTCCAAACAAGTTTGGCAGACACACACTCCTGCACACACACACGCATATAACACACACACACACACACACACACAACTAGCTCCTACACAACTGTATGCAGAAAACCTGCCCCAGTGATTTTGTATCAGATTTCTCTTATCAGGGGAAACAATTTGCCCTTATAAGGCAGTGCCGAGGTCACCAGAGGTCAAAGAAAAAAAAAACTGGATTGAAGAGGTAACAAACCACTTTTATTTATGTGAGCGAAACTGCAAAGTGGTTATCTTGTCAGGTAGCAGCTGAAAAGGCGGGGCTAGTTAGCCTGTCAATCATGGATGGAATGTGGAGATGTTTATATGTATAATTAGATATACAGATGCAATATGTGCATATACATTGACAGTTGGTTGAATAACATAAGAAATATAATTCTGTAAATTTTTGAAATGGGTTTAACTAAATCATTTTAGTATTAGTTTTCTTTTTACAGCAGAAACTCCTGTATCCTAACTTCATTAGTCAAATTGGAAGGAGAGGTATAGATCTGGATTTTGAGTGGTCAGTGTGTTTTATGTGTGTGTATGTGTGGTGTGTGTGTGTGTTGTGTGTGTGTGTGTGTGTGTGTGTGTGTGTTGTATGTATGTGTTGTGTGTGTGTTGTGTGTTTTGTGTGTGTGTGTGTGTGTGTGTGTGTGTGTGTTTTGTGTGTGTGTGTGTGTGTGTGTGTGTGTTGTGTGTGTGTGTGTTGTGTATGTATGTGTGTGTGTTATGCTGTATTGTGTGTTTGTGTGTGTTTGTTGTAATTGTTGTGTGTGGTGTATGTGTGTGTGGTGTATGTGTGTGTGGTGTATGTGTGTGTGTGTGTGTTGTGTTGTGTGTGTTGTGTTGTGTGTGTGCTGTGTGTTGTGTGTATGTTGTGTGTTGTGCATGTGTGTGTTGTTATGTTGTTTGAGTGGTGTGTGTGTGTGTGTGGTGTGGTGTGTGTGTTATGTGTGTGGTGTGTGTGGCATGTGTGTGGTGTGTGTTTGGTGTATGTTTGTGTTGTGTTGTGTGTGGCATGTGTGTGTGTGGTGTTGTGTGGCATGTGTGTGTGTTGTGTTGTGTGGCATGTGTGTGCGTATTGTGGTGTGTGGCATGTGTGTTGTGTTGTGTGTGGCATGTGTGTGTGTTGTGTTAAGTGTGTGTGTGTGTGCATGCAAGCATGAGTGCATCTGTGTATTCGTGCATCTGTGTATTCGTGCATGTGCATGTGTGTGAGTGTGTGTGTGTGTGATCTTACCCTTTGAAGCCAGATGATGCTCATACAGAATGTTCACAACAGCATATACAACAATATACATCGTTAACTTTAACATTTCAGTACACCTTTTTTGGACGACATTCTTTGAATTTGCCTTTGACATGGACTTTGTCATACATAGTGGTTTGAGGTTATCTGAAAACTACCTACCTAACATCCATATGCCCCCTCCCCTCCTCTGTGGTATATACTTGATCTACAGACAAAACTCCAACCCTTACAAAGTACAAAATTTCACATGTACTGGGTCTGTCTGTGTGTTGTTTATTCAACTTTAAATTGAAGCAAACCACCTATCAGTTAGGTAATGAACCATTATGTCCAAAATTAAAAGATGTAAACTTGATGATCAGTGGAACTTTATAATAATAATAATAATAATAATAATAATAATAATAAAACAATATAACAATAATCAGTTACCAGTACCCATGTAAAAACATTCCACACCTCATTAATTGATGCTCCTACCCTTTGAATTCGCCCACTTGTTTCTGTGGTATGTAAAATCTATATAGTTATTGTAAATTAGAATCTTCTACGCATTGAATGCCCATTCTGAAATATGTAAAATCTGGATGAACCTCCTACCCCATGAATGAATCTTTAATTAAACACCCCAGCACAAAAAAAAACCCAGACATCTGCAAAGGCCATGGTATGTACTATCCTGCCTGTGGGATGGTGTATATAAAACATCCCTTGCTGCTAATTGAAAAGAATAGCCCATGAAGTGGTGACAGTGGGTTTTCTCTCTCAATATCTGTGTGGTCCTTAACCATATGTCCGACGCCATATAACTGTAAATAAAATGTGTTGAGTGCCTTGTTAAATAAAACATTTCCTTCATTACTCTTACCAGGGCAGGATTTAGCTCAGTTGGTTGAGGTGCTTGCGTCGCAGGATCAAACCACCTTGGTGGATCCATTCAGCTGATTGGGGTTTTTTTTCTTTCCAACCAGTGCACCATAACTGGTCCAAGGCTGTGGTATGTGCTTTCCTGTCTGTGGAAAAATTGCATATATAAAAGATCCCTTGCTGCATTAGGAAAAATGTAGCAGGTTTCTTCTGATGACTACGTGTCAGAATTACCAAATGTTTGACATACAATAGCCGATGATTAAATTAATCAATGTACTCTAGTGGTGTCGTTAAAACAAAAAAAAACATTCATTACCTTTACCAATATGTCTTATGCCATATATAACAAAAAACAACTTGTGTTGAGTGCATCATTAAATAAACCATTAAACAATGGCGCAGGAAGCAGGAGGGCAACGTACCCCCACCCACATTGTGGGAGAAGTGATGTTTTTAATATATTTATACATGTGTGTGTGTATGTCCCCCCCCCCCCCCCCCCCCCCCCCCCCCCCCCCCCCCCCCCCCCCCCCGGCCCATTTTTTGGCACCTTTCTACGCCCGTGCTGATTTCTTTCGGATTCTAAAATCCAAAAGAACCTCTTACGCCATTGACTGTACAGTACCCCACTCTGCAGTCTGTGAAAGTTCTGGCCCTGATGGAAGCTGATAAAGGCTGGAGGAATCTAAGTTGGGATGACTCACAGACTGAGGTCTATATATATACATACCTACTGAGCGGCTAAACAGTCAGCAACCACCTTGTTTATTGGCTTGTGGCACCTCATGGCTTGCTGCTGTTTATAGCACCTAGCTCTCTGCACAAATACACCTGGCAAATATATACCTAACCCCAGCACGGACAGCCCTCAGCTGTGTGTACAAGGGTCATATTCTTCAAACTCATCATTTTATTAAAGCCACAGACCCTAGACCCTAACTATTAGCCAGCACTTGTTACATATACTCAACAAAATCATACAAATATACCTGACAAATATACCTGACCCAGCCTTGACAGCCTTCAGCTGTATGTACCAGAGTCATATTTCTCAAACTCATTATTTCATTAAAGCCACAAACCCTATTTGTTATTAGACAAGTATAAGATATAATCAACAAAATCTTACAAATATACCATACCCCAGCTGGACACCCTTCATATTCTTCAAACTCATTATTATTTAATTAAAACCACAGACCCTATAGATAATTATTAGACAAACGTGTAAAATATACTAAACCAAATCTTACAAATATACCTGACCCCAGTTTGGACAACTTCAGCAATGTGTACAAGTGTCATATTCTTTTAGTTTTTTTTTTTTCTTCTTTTTAAATTTTTTTATTGTCCCTAGAAACAAGAGCAATGTCAAGGTCGGGGGCCTCGAATCATTACTGTACAACTGTATGCTGTATACAATTTTTTTTAAATTATTATTATTTACAATTGTTTGTACTATATGAAATATAATTAACTTGTTTTTGTGTATGTGACGGTACATGCTCTTAATTTTGTTTTCGCCTGTGGCGATATTATTTGCGCGACGGTCATCAAGCTTTTCTAATACACACCCAGCCCAGATTCGGAGGCCATGTGGCTAGTAGTTACGTAATATCTCCGGTAGTGCTGTTTATGGCCAGGGGATTGCTCGCGGGATGGCGACAGCCAGTCTGACGATCAGAGGAAAATATGCCGGCGTGGTGGTTGTGGAAAATCCACATGATACGTGAGGTACCGCTTTGTACCCCCAAGCGATATTCGCTGTCTCTGAGAGTTTTGAATAAATAGCTAGGGTTTAGAGATAACTGGGAGAACCAAAAAGGAAGGCTTCCCGGGAACGTTAGTCTGTTTGGACTTTGGTAAATATATTATTTCTGCTCTGTTGTATAACCTTGATGTAAATGATGTGACTTTAAATATTTTAATACTGTATTATACCAATATTCTTTAGACAGTGTCTTCGGTCATCTGACGAAGTAAATCGTAGACTTATTGTTCTAACATTATACGAGTATTTGGTAATATAAAGCTTAGCCAGTCATCCTAGAGGACCTAGATAAACTGTAGGTTATTGTCTTTATTGTGATAGGTACCAGTATTAATTCTGTGTTACAAGGTTACTGAATGAGTAGTTAGGGTTAATTAAAAATTAACCAGTTAGGAATAGTGTTGTAATTCCTTTATTAATTAAGTTCCCCTGGAAGCGTTTCTCCATTATCGCACGTGTGTGTGTTAGCGTTTCTCAATTATCACACGTGTGGGTGTTGTGTCATGGTGAAGTGATTAGCATATTGTGTAAACTAGACACCTAGAGATTAACTAATTAAGTGATCAGTTCTGGGTTGTTATTATTGTTGTTATTAATTAACTACTGCAGCAGTACATTTGTCAGCGTAGGTTAATACAGATTCCAAAGTGTATTGTGTTTTTGTTGTGTTTTCTAGTGAACTAAACGTGCTATAATCATATATACTTGTATAAGATCTTATCTCTGATCATACCTCGAGACGAGCCACAGCGGGTATAACTGCCTGTTACAGAGAGATCTAATAGATATACAGTTAGGAGAGATATTTGGACAATCGTGTTTCATTCAGTTACGGGTATTGTAGAATCCCCGTGACAGTAATGTAATATGACCCTCATTGTGGGGTTTTTGTGCCTTTATAAAAATCTACCACAATGTCCTATCGGCTAGGTTGATTCATAACGATACCTGTCATTTAATTCACTTAATGTTTAAGAACATGCTACAACATCAATACCTTAAAATGGAAGACGCTGTACCATATAAATTTAAAGCAAAATGCTGAGTATACAATTTCACCTTTCTTTTAACTTAACCCAGGGTTTCTGTCAGAGGGTAAAACGGGTATGGCACCATAGCCAAATTTGTTTTTTGCAGATTTTATTTTTTAAAGTTGACCTTTTGACAAAATTAATGACTCTTTATCATTACTGTATGATTTTCTTAACCCTAACCCTAAACCTAACCCATTTTCTTTCTGTGGGAGGCCCCCCCATACCCCCTGTCGACTGTGGTTGCATTCAGCACACACATTGTAAATATTAAATTCCATAGCGCCATACCCAAACATTTCTTTCTGGCAGAAACCATGCAACTATACATTACTTACAATTTTTTTTGCTCAAGTTATCAATTTGAGCAAATCCAACATGTTTTTGATTATTCTGATGTTTGTAGAAACTACAGCTTAATTTCAAAGGCGAAACATAACAGGCATTATCTCTGAAACTTTTTCAATGATTACTAGTAAATTGGATTACTTTCTTGCACTAGGAAACCACAATTATGTACATTAAGTTCATATTGAAGGTTTCAAATAGGAAAATAAGTATGGCCTGCATGAGAGAAGAGTTTGGGATAGTGTGAAAAAAGAGAAGAGTTTGGCATAGTGTGAAACATTAGGACCTCCACGATATATTTAGAGTATTATGGAATTATAATATAACAGAATCACAGGATGAGGCTTTATGCCAGAAAATAATCTGAGGGTGGTTATGGGTTTCAAATCTTTTGAAATTGGACATTGCATTTCATGGACTTTGACAGATTTTAAAGGGACATACCCTAGTTTTTAAACACTGACACATATATTTTTACTATTATAACCATTTTGATAACTTAAATCATACTTTACTTAGATTTTATTGTTTAGATTATCAATTTCCGTACATTCGAAGTGTTTTTGGTCATCCTCCTGTTTTTAATATCACAAAATGCATTTATTATATTTTTTAAAACGCACGTGCTTCTGAGAAGTAACAGTTATGGAGTCGAGTTTTAGTCTATTTTTAGAGGGTATTTCACCATTTCAAAGTCACAGACTCATGTTTCACTCAATTGTAACTTTATCCAGTTACAGGTTTGTAGATTAACTAAACTTAAGTGTTAATTTTCACAGATTGAAAGTAGGGTCTGTCCCTTTTAAACAGCATTTCTCACATTATAATCTTTCAAAATAATTCTAAAAATGTATCCATCTATTTCCAAGAGTTTAGGGAACGTAATTTTACCTTCCATACACTAAAAAGCAGATAATATAATCATATATACATCTGTCTCTTGAAAAATGGCCTGCAATGTTTGGTTTGGTTTTAGCAGGTGCAAATTTATATCTCACATGCTGGGACAGCTTTTCGCATTTTGCAGGCCACAACTTCAAGCCCTGTATTTCGCAAACATTTTATTATGCAATTAAGAAAGAAATGTTTTATTTAACGACGCACTCAACACATTTTATTTACGGTTATATGGCGTCAGACATATGGTTAAGGACCACACAAATTTTGAGAGGAAACCCGCTGTCGCCACTACATGGGCTACTCTTCCGATTAGCAGCAAGGGATCTTTTATTTGCGCTTCCCACAGGCAGGATAGCACAAACCATGGCCTTTGTTGAACCAGTTATGGATCACTGGTCGGTGCAAGTGGTTCACACCTACCCATTGAGCCTTGCGGAGCACTCACTCAAGGTTTGGAGTCGGTATCTGGATTAAAAATCCCATGCCTCGACTGGGATCCGAACCCAGTACCTACCAGCCTGTAGACCGATGGCCTGCCACGACGCCACCGAGGCCGGTTTATGCAATTAATTACCTAATGCAATCTAATTAAAATTAGCTCCACTGGTTAATTACTATTACCTGTGGATCTAACAGCACCCCCGTTAGAGCTCATGTCCAGTTGACCTTTCATTCAACCAATCAAAACCTTACTTGCAAAATCATGCCAGTGATTTGAAAAGAATTTGATAACATTCGGGATTATGCCAAGGGTATACGAAATGATTCGGGTGAATTACGAAGTATGCCGGAAACTAATTTCAATATAAAATTTTATATAAAATTAATTTCAAGACAAAAAAAAAACCATGATGGTATAGCCATAATATCTGTTTATACTAGTATACAATCCAGAGTTTATTACTGCACTTTTCCCCCTGTTTTTTAATGTTGAAATAGACCAACAAGTTCACCTATTGCATAATTTTTTAGAATTTGCATGTTGCCGAATAACACTATAACAGGCAAAGTGTAATTGGTCAATATTTAAATTGTTATTTATAGATGAAATGTCACATGGACATGGGAGTCCACGCAATGCTGTTAGATCTACTGGTAGACTAGTAAAGCTAATTTTAATCAGATTGTAACCTGATGAGTCATTTCACAAGGTACGAAGTCCATCCATACATTGGTATGTAATAAAGTTAATCTTCAGTGAACCTGTTAAATTCCTGCATTCACATTTGTAAATTAAAACCGTTTGTACATTTAAGATTTATTTCTCATGAACTCATTAATATTTTGTTAACCTGTATTAATTCTGTCAACAGGGAGCATAAGGGTAGGTAGAAAGTCCACCTGAGACAGACTGTAAATTGGACTTTAAATATAAATGAAACTAAATAAAGTGTGGTAATAAAAAAAGGCCTAACAGACTGGGACACTCAGAAGCTCCACATAATATACAGATACTATATTTTCTGTCTGTAGAACAGGCTAAGTTGTGGATTTGGAGATAGGGGTGTATTGTAAACTCTGCTTACATACGCTATGTATACTGTGACTCTTTGTTACTGGTACCTAAACATGTGAAATGTAATAACCATTTATTAAACAAATTAAAAGGTAAAAGTTATTTGAAAGAAAGAAGAAGAAAGTTTGTTTAATACCACCCCAATAACTGGTATATCACATCTGTTGTATGTACTGTACTGTCTATGGAGAAATATTTACCGTATTTCCTCTAAAAGCTGTGTCACAATGACCAAATGTTTGACAAGCTGCAGACACTACAAATGTTTGACAAGCTGCAGACACTACAAATGTTTGACAAGCTGCAGACACTACAAATGTTTGACAAGCAATAGGTGATGATTAAATATAAATCAACAGGCCCTAGTGGGGTCGTTATATAAAACATACTTTAATTACGTGTCTAACACATGATATTGTTAATTGCCACACTTGGTATAGAAAGGAATAAAAGAAATATGCTGTTGCTACACAAGATACTTGTATTAGCAGTTAGCAACAAGGGATCTTTTATTCCCATATGTAGTATAGCACATACCAAGATGTTTCATAATTATACCAGTTATGGGAAACCGTTTGGAAAGTGGGGGGGGGGGGGGGGGGGTTTTTTTTTTTTCAGTCAATGTAATGAGACACATGAAATAAAAGAAAGACATGTTTTATTTAACGATGCACTCAACACATTTTATTTACAGTTATATGGCATCAGACATATGGTTAAGGACCACACAGATACTGAGAGAGGAAACCCACTGTTGCCACTTTATGGGCTACTCTTTCCGATTAGCAGCAAGGGATCTTTTATATGCACCATCCCACAGACAGGGTAGTACATACCACAGCCTTTGATATACTAGTCGTGGTACACTGGCTAGAATGAGAAATAGCTCAATGGGCCCACCAACGGGGATTGATCCCATACCGACTGTGCATTGAGCGAATGCTGTACCACTGGGCTACGTCTCACCCTTCACATGAAATAACTAGTGCATGGTACTACTATATTAAAACCGGCCTCGGTGGCGTAGTGGTTAGGCCATCGGTCTACAGACTGGTAGGTACTGGGTTCGGATCCCAGTCAAGGCATGGGATTTTTAATCCAGATACCGACACCAAAGCCTAAGCAAGGCTCAATGGGTAGGTGTAAACCACTTGCACCGACCAGTGATCCATAACTGGTTCAACAAAGGCCATGGTTTGTGCTATCCTGCCTGTGGGAAGTGCAAATAAAAGATCCCTTGCTGCTAATCGGAAAGAGTAGCCCGTGTAGTGGCGACAGCGGGTTTCCTCTCAAAATCTGTGTGGTCCTTAACCATATGTCTGACGCCATATAACCGTAAATAAAATGTGTTGAGTGCGTCGTTAAATAAAACATTTCTTTCTTTCTTTCTACTATATTATTTTATCTCACTGCTGATTTATCAGTTTATGAAATGTAAGGCATGAGGTCATGTCTGACTCTGAACCTGGAGATCTGTTGGTAAGGTTGTTAACCTTTTAGTGATCGCTATGGTAACCAAACTGTAAAAAAAACAAAAATCAAAATATTGGCACCATTATGTAATGTGACTGGTTTTGTTCACTCAGTTAAGTGCTCTGGTATTTTAGGTTGGAAGTAATAAAACACAAAGAATGGTTTGGGGTGTTTTTTTGCTGTTTTGTGGTATTCCCCAAGCTGTAACAAATGTTTTCTTTCTCTTGCGAAATTGTGATGATTAGGGGTAAGGAGTCCATTAATTGTAATTATTGGTGACTGGCAAATGACATACACTGCGTAATAGAAGCTTGTGTCCATTGTAGAGAGAGGAAAATAAAACATTGTTTTAGTAATTAGGCAAATTTATACAGAATACCACACAAGCTTTTTCTGAGGTATAATTTTGATGAATTTCCAATGTAGCCAACTAATCTAATGAAAATAAATGTGGTATTTTATTTATTATAATATATATAAAATAACTACGTAATGATGTAGGATATCAGCTTTATCCTATGATGCTAAGATTTTGTTTGTTTGTCTTTTTAACAACACCACTAGAGCACATTGATTAATTAATCATCAGCTATTGGATGTTAAACATATGGTAATTCTGACATGTAATCATCGAGGAAACCCACTACTTTTTTTCCAATGCAGCAAGGGATCTTTTATATATACTTTCCAACAGACAGGAAAGCACATACCACAGCCTTTAACAGGGCTCACTCTGCCACTCACCAAATTTGCCAATTGTGAATTTTGAAAGCAGTTCGCAAATTTTATTTTCATTTGGTGAAATAATTTCATGTAATAATTGACATTAAAACATTTTTTTGGGGTCGATTTCTGCAATTTTTAAAGTTTAAAAGACTATTTGGTGAAATGTTTTGCTCACCCAGAGCTAGCCCTGCTTTAACCAGTTGTGGTGCACTGGTTGGAACAAGAAAAAACCCAATCAGTTAAGGAGGTTCGATCCTGCGACTCAAACACCTCAAGCAAGCTCTCAACCGACTGAGCTAAACCCCGCCCTTAAGAAGGGGGATCTGCACGATGTTTACCAAGTGAATTATCTCTTTAGCCTGACCAGGATAAAGCCAATATTCTACATTATTATCTGGTTATCATCTTTATCCTGCAATTCATAAAACAATTGGGGATAGGTGGTGGGGGGGGGGGGGGGGGGGGGGCGACTATTATTCCTATAATTTCAGCTACACTGCATGATTACTTAAGTGAAATTTTTTGTGACAAATCTATGGATCATGGATGTGACATCCATGTATAAGTGATATAACAAGTCATATTTTGCCACTACCAGGATAAATAGTTTGTTTTGTTTAACGACACCACTAGAGCACATTGCTTTATTAATCATTGGCCATTGGATGTGAAACATATGGTCATTTTGACAGTCATAGAGAGGAAACCCGCTACATTTTTCCATTAGTAGCAAGGAATCTTTTATATGCGCCATCCCATAGACAGGATAGCACATACCTTTGATATACCAGTTGTGATGCACTGGTTGGAACGAGAAATAACCCAATGGGCCCGCCGATGGGGATCGATTCCAGACCGACCGCGCATCAGACGAGCACTTTACTACTGGGCTACCTCCCTCCCCTAACTACCAAAAAAAAAGTAAAGTTTGTTTTATTTAACGACGCCACTGGAGCACATTAATTTTTTATCTTATCATCGGCTATTGGACGCCAAACATATGGTCATTCTGACACTGTGTTTTAGAGGAAACCCGCTGTCGCCACATAGGCTACTCTTTTTACGACAGGCAGCAAGGGATCTTTTATTTGCGCTTCCCACAGACAGGATAGCACAAACCATAGCCTTTGTTGAACCAGTTATGGATCACTGGTCGGTGCAAGTGGTTTACACCTACCCATTGAGCCTTGCGGAGCACTCACTCAGGGTTTGGAGTCAGTATCTGGATTAAAAATCCCATGCCTCGACTGGGATCCGAACCCAGTACCTACCAGCCTGTAGACCGATGGCCTGCCACGACGCCACCGAGGCCGGTCCCCTAACTACCAGGATATGACTGCTTTATCCAGTCATCACATGATGTCACAACTCATGTCTACTACCAGGATATTACTAGTTTATCCAGTCATCACATGATGTCACAACTCATGTCTACTACCAGGATATTACTAGTTTATCCAGTCATCACATGATGTCACAACTCATGTCTACTACCAGGATATTACTAGTTTATCCAGTCATCACATGATGTCACAACTCATGTCTACTACCAGGATATGACTAGTTTATCCAGTCATCACAAATAGTGGTTGCAGGATAAAATAAGATATATAGTAAAAAAATGTCATTATACGAAAATGTCTTAATGGACATATCAATGTCTTTAGTACATACATGGGGCCCAGTTCACAAAGGTCTCTTAGGCTCTGTTAGACAACAAAGCATCCTCTTTGTAAGTCTTTTAGCATTGCACTGCGAGATCACAAAGTTGCGAGAGTTTAGTGAATTAACAGGTCCTTTAGTGACCTCACCCCACTCTTGCCATCTGTTACAGATTATTAGTTTTTCAAACTGTGGATTATATTAAATGATAACACTAACACCATTTCTGAAGTGTGGACAATAATCTGAAATAAACACATTCTGAGTGCACTGTGGGCCACCATCACAGCTGCCATATGGAAGCATTTTTCCAATTTTATACAAATTTATAGGAAAATAGTCTGCAATGAAATACAAATCTATTCCCATTTTCTTAACACAATAGGAAATGAATAACAGGAAACTATCTGAATCCAATTTCAGGGGGGATCGTTTAGGGATTACAGTATTTTTACAGTAGTAAAGAAGTATTCATGCCACTTGCACAATACTGACTTTATTAGTTTAAAATGAAAGTAATTTTGTTTTATAAATCCAAAAACATTACCAAATTATAAATATTGAAATTTAACAACAGATTTTACATATGTATTTATAAAGCCTCATCACTATTTCTGTTTCTACCCGCTGACTGTAAAGCTTAAATAAATTAGCCCAACCAGATGTGTAAACCAGATGCTGCAAAAATCAATTACTCAGTCTGCTTGGAGTTTTTCTCTAGCCAATTGTTTTTTCTCTATCTGTTCTTGGGTTTTTTTTTTGTTCTTCTTGAGAAGTAATCATACAAGAAACAGAGAGTGGTTCCCCCTTTATTATTTTTTTCATCTTTGAAAGTTAAAACATACACCAGCCTCGGTGGTGCAGTGGTTACGCCATCAGACTACAGGCTGGTAGGCACAGAGTTCGCAGCCCGGTACCGGCTCCAACCCAAGCAAGTTTTTAAGGGCTCAATGGGTAGGTGTAAGGCCACTACACCCTCTTCTCTCTCACTAACCACTAACCAACTAAGAACTAACCCACTGTCCTGGACAGACAGCCCAGATAGCTGAGGTGTGTGCCCAGAACAGCGTGCTTGAACCTTAATTGGATTAAGCATGAAAATAATTTGAAATAAAATGAAATGAAAGTTAAAACATACATTTTAATTCAATCTGCATATAATGCAAAATCTGATTGCCCTAATCAAATCGATTTACAACAGTAAAACCAGCATTAACGTGTCAGAATTGTGACGATTCCCCAAGAGCCTGTTTAGATATCCATATGGCTACATCTCGCTGTCTAGTTGGACATACTTTTAATATTTTACTATTGAATCTTCACATTTTATGACATTAATGCTGTTGATGTCACGAGTATGACGCTGATTGGAATTCTAATGTAAATAAAGGCAGCTAGGAATCTTCATTATCACAAACCATTTGTTAAAATGAATATTAGCAATAAGAAGGAATGGAATATTTAATTTAACGACGCACTCAACACATTTTATTTATAGTTATATGGCATCAGACATATGGTTAAGGACCACACAGATATTGAGAGAGGAAACCCGCTGTCGCCACTTCACAGGCTACTCTTTTCGATTAGCAGCAAGGGATCTTTTATATGCACCATCCCACAGACAGGATAGCACATACCACGGCCTTTGTTACACCAGTTGTGGAGCACTGACTGGAACGAGAAATAACCCAGTGGGGCCACCGATGGGGATCGATCCCAAACTGGCCGTGCATCAAGTGACTACTTTTACCACCGGGCTACATCCCGCCTCTCGTTAACAGGGAACATTTTGTTCAGTATTGTGTCGCGATACACCACACAAGTTTCAGAGATCACTACACAATTTTAAAACATCAAACAGTAGTTGCTAATAAATTTGCGCTATAATTATTTTATATGGCAGGTTTTTGTTAAAATTGTACTCTTTCTAAAAAATTACTATTTAAATGAAAATCAGTTTTTAAAATGAATTTATTGAATTAGAATGGGATTAACTGTTGTATTTGAATATCTATAGACGTTAATGCTGGTTAATTTTTACAGTCTCAAATATCCATTTTTGACCTCTACTTTGCGTCACCGGTAAAACTCAATTTGCAACAGTAAAAACAGCATTAATGTCTGCAAATTTTATACAACATAGTTTAAATTAAAAATTCTTATTGATAAATATTTTAAATTACAATGAACAAAATTTCAATAGTTTCAAAATCAACTAAAACACACACACACACACACACACACACACACACACACCGATATTTTGGAGAATAACTGGCCATCTTCAGTGATCGCAACTTGTGAATGCATGTTTAAGATTATTCATAACCTTGATGATTAAAAGATAAAACTTACAAAGGCTATAAAACTGCCACAGAAAACATATATTATGATGGATTTTCTTATGTGTTGTTATGTATCTAGGCAATAAAAAAATATGTTTTGGCTATTACCGGATACAGCTTTTCTTTCTGGATGTGGGAGCATTAAATTACACTCTGTTTAACCATCTTGTTTAAGTTAACCGCTTTGGCAAATTCAATGTGTGTCTGGTTGTCCTGCAATAAACATTTTGTTTTTGAAGTTTTCATAAGAGATACCGGTAGCTGCTAATCAAACTGAAAATTGATTAGCAACAAGTATTTAATGTTTCTGAATTGTGTTTAAGAATCTCTGAAACTTGTATAATGAATCTCGACGTGAAATGAATGAAGTGTTCAGTGTCCTGGTCTCACTTATAAAACTTATCAAGTCTCAAACAAGATCTTGAGATTTTAAAGACAATTGCATACATACATGTATGTGACATCATACACGATTGGAAGGAAGGAAGGAAATGTTTTATTTAATGACACACTCAACACATTTTATTTACGGTTATGTGGTGTCCTACATATGGTTAAGGAGCACACAGATATTGAGGGAGGAAATCCGCTGTCGCCACTTCATGGGCTACTCTTTTCAATTAGCAGCAAGGGATCTTTTATATGCACCATCCCATAGACAGGATAGCACATACCATGGCCTTTGATATACCAGCTGTGGTCCACTGGCTGGATGACATGAACTGAATGAAGTATTCAGTGTCCTGCCCCAAGTTCAGTCAGCAAATGTTTCGCTAATGATTGTGAACTATTTGATTGGTTCCCAACGTGGCCATTTGGTGTAAGGTGAAGTGCACAAACCAGTCTGGTGGATGTTTTTCCACTCGCTCTGGCTGAACAAAGCCCAGATCTCATATTTATAAAACTTTTCAAGTCTCAAACAACATCTTGATATTTTAAAGTCACGGTAACGAATACAATTGCATACATATGTGACATCATACAAGATTGGATTCTAGACTTTAAAGTCAGAGCTAGTTCTGGGTGAGCAAAACATTTCACCAAATTATCTATTAAACTTGAAACATTACAGAAATCGACAGATATTTTCTTTAAAATGTCAATTATTACCTGAAATTATTTTGCAAAATTAAAATAAAATTCACCAAATGCTTTCAAAATTCACAATTGGCGAATTTGGCGAGAGCCAGAGGTAGCCCTGAAAGTTGTATAATTACAGGCCCAGGTGTTTGTAGTTGCTCAAAATGCATTAGGCTTACAGAGTTTAACTGACTGAAATGTTACTTACCAGGAGAATAGTGCTAGACAACAACATCTTCTAAAACATTGCAACTAGACAACTTACAACTGTGTCAGGGTAATCCAGATTATCTGAAAATACAAAAACTCACATCAGAATGAGCACCAAAAGTTTTTTTTTTTTTTTTAAATGGTTTGCACAAATGGAAAAAGTGATCAGTTTTAAGATGAAGGAAAGTTAGTTTTTACCAATACCTCAGCCCATGATTTTATCAGTGTCACCACACATACTTCTTTTCTGGTCACACAACTTTAAATTCATGTGAACCACCTAATTGGTGGGGAACTTATATTCTAGAATTAAAAGTTAAAAACTTGATTTTAATCAATAATAAAGAGTTTTTATTTAACGACGCCACTAGAGCACATTGATTTTTTATATTATCATCGGCTATTGGACGTCAAACATATGGTCATTCTGACACTGTTTGTTTTAGAGGAAACCCGCTGTCGCCACATAGGCTACTCTTTTACGACAGGCAGCAAGGGATCTTTTATTTGCGCTTCCCACAGGCAGGATAGCACAAACCATGGCCTTTGTTGAACCAGTTATGGATCACTGGTCGGTGCTAGTGGTTTACACCTACCCACTGAGCCTTGCGGAGCACTCACTCAGGGTTTGGAGTCGGTATCCGGATTAAAAATCCCATGCCTCGACTGGGATCCGAACCCAGTACCTACCAGCCTGTAGACCGATGGCCTAACCACGATGCCACCGAAGCCGGTGATGATTTTAATCATGTAATATTACAAATGTTCACTTATCCCAAGAATGTTCTAAACTGATTTTTGGACTCGATGCACACCATATCCATAGTCAAAGTAAAATATTATACTTTATTGCAAATCTTTCTTTACAAAATACATTTCTAATGTTGAGTGTAGTTCAAAACCTTAGTACATGTGACTAGAGTTATATAGCTCATTGGCTATGCAAACAAATAATTCAGACAACCTAATAATTGGTTACCTGGGTAATAATCATGTGAACTCATTTTCAGTTACCCAAAATTTTAAAATATTGTTGACTGAATATATACTAAATAAAACAAATAAGGGAACACTTGGTTTTGTAGTAATATCTGTATTTATCCTATAACTTACCCATGATATCCATGTCATGAACCCATGTGATAATTTAGTGTATTAACACGGTTAATAATGGTATGCAAATTTGCAAGGTAATGTATTGCTGTGGATGGATCATTTGCTTAAAAGCCAACAAGACCTGTATACCTGAGTGTAACGTTTTCAAAGATTTAGTTAAAATGCGTGATGTCAAACTAATTTGTGCTAATCGTAATGACGTCATATTACCGATGGTGGTAACTTTAGTACTGTGATTTACTAAACATTGAAGTAAATGTTATTTTAGAAGTGTTACAGGATAAATAGAATTCGCTACTTATGTTTTTTAACATGTAAAATATCAACCTTGTCTAGTTAATCGGTATTTGTCTTGGCAGAGCCTCAACAAATACCGAATAACATAGACTCTGTTGATATTTTCCATATTAAAAAACACTTGTGACGAATCCTTTATATATAACAAAGCTGTAGTGTGCGACCGGCCTCGGTGGTGTCATGGTTAGGCCATCGAGCATAGGACTGGTAGGTACAGGGTTCGCAGCCTGGTACTGACTCCCACTCAGAGCGAGTTTTAACGACTCAATAGGTAGGTGTAAGACCACTACTCCCTCTTCTCTTTCACTAACCACTAACAACTAACCCACTGTCCTGGACACACAGCCCAGATAGCTGATGTGTGTGCCCAGGACAGCGTGCTTGAATCTTAATTGGAAATAAGCATAAAAATAAGGTGAAATGAAATAAATGAAATGTAGTGTGAGACTGAATGCCAGTAATGTTGGATTGGAAGGAAATGTTTTATTTGACGACACACTCAACACATTTTATTTATGGTTATATGGCATCGGACATATGGTTAAGGACCACACAGATATTGAGAGAGGAAACCCGCTGTCCCCACTTCATGGGCTACTCTTTTCGATTAGCAGCAAAGGATCTTTTATATGCACCATCCCATAGAAAGGATAACACATACCACGGCCTTTGTGTACTGGCTGGAGCAAGATTGTTGGATTGACTGTCAGTAATACGGTTAATTTCCTGATTCCATATTGAATGAATGAATGAATGAATGAATGAATGAATGAATGAATGAATGAATGAATGTTTAATGACACCCCAGCACAAAAATACACTGGCTATTGGGTGTCAAACAAGTTAATTTCTTGATTCCATGGGTAACGGTATTGGTTGTATTGAATGAATGAATGAATGAATGAATGAATGAATGAATGAATGAATATGAATGAATTAATGAATATGAATGAATATATGAATGAATGAATGAATATGAATGAATATGAATGAATGAATGAATGAATGGATGAATGAATGTTTAATGACACTCAAGCACAAAAAAAACATTGGCTATTGGGTGTCATACAATGGTAAAACTATGAATGAACTGATGATCAACATCAATATAAAATTAAAAAGGTCTAAAGAGCTGTGCAAAGTATAAATATCACAGGCATATTAAAACTTATGAATATCACAGGTAACTCTGTTGTCAATGTATCACAGGTAACTCTGTTGTCAATGTTTCCATATCATATATTACTATTAAATTTCCATTACATTCACTGGCGTAGGAAGTGGCGGGGGGGGGAGGGGGGGCATGTGAGAGCAGCTAAGTTTTTTTATTATATTTATACATGTATTTATATATATATATATATATATATATATATATATATATATATATATATAAAATACATGTATAAATATATAAAAAGTGGGGGGGCATACACACACACACACACACACACACACACACACACATATTATATATATGTGTGTGTGTGTGTGTGTATGCCCCCCACTTTTGGCACCTTCCTACACCCGTGACATTCATTACCGTACATGTAACGTCATCCCATTGGTCCAGCTATAGCAACTTGAGTTTGTTCATTTATCGATGAATGTAAGAATAATGTCAGGTAACGTCATACCTGATGACATCACTGTATATTGATACAGAGCATTATAACCGGCCTCGGTGGCGTCGTGGCAGGCCATCGGTCTACAGGCTAGTAGGTACTGGGTTCGAATCCCAGTCGAGGCATGGGATTTTTAATCCAGATACCGACTCCAAACCCTGAGTGAGTGCTCCGCAAGGCTCAATGGGTAGGTGTAAACCACTTGCACCGACCAGTGATCCATAACTGGTTCAACAAAGGCCATGGTTTGTGCTATCCTGCCTGTGGGAAGCGCAAATAAAAGATCCCTTGCTGCCTGTCGTAAAAAGAGTAGCCTATGTGGCGACAGCGGGTTTCCTCTAAAAACAGTGTCAGAATGACCATATGTTTGACGTCCAATAGCCGATGATAAGATAAAAAATCAATGTGCTCTAGCGGCGTCGTTAAATAAAACAAACTTTACTTTACTTTTACAGAGCATTATTGTTTAAGAACCAAAACATAATTCAAAATAAAATATGAACCATTAGAGTTATTATTAATATGTGTACTGTCTGTTATTTCTTTCACGTTCATCTGGGTATGCACAAAAAAAAATCATCCACAAACTTCTGTGAGAACGGCTTTTTTGTTCCTACTGCAATGATTGTAAAAGAAATAATAGACAATCCTTAAATGAATAACCAATTCACAAAAAGCCTATTTTAGAATTAAAATGTGTAATGTTTTTTATTTTGTTGCCCTTTGTTACACATAAAATGTACTGAACTTGGCTACATGTTTACAAACTAAACTCCCCACACTGCTAACAATGTTATTATTTCAGCAGTTTTGGCCCTTTAACTGATGGCAAATGTTACAACAACAAATTTTACAATCGTTTGATGAGGACACAGAGGAACAAGAATAAATCAAAGTCCATAAATAAATGCAATCACCCATCTTGGGCACGGAGGGAAGTTGTAACAACTAAACCTCCTGTTTCCCCGAGAAATAAAAATAAAACAAGGTGTGAGATCATTTCACAGATAAGACTTTTTATGTTCTCTCTCTCTCTCTCACCCAGATTAACCTGAACCTGACATTAGTTATCTCCCATTTAATACACCTGATGCTGTAGATTGCATGGTACCAAAGAAGAGAGTTCCGTGTCAAAGTTTGAGATGCACCGTCAAATATTTACAGAGTAAAAGCAGCTGTGAGTGTGACTGGTAGTAATAGGTGACATTGATCATTTGTGCAAATACTATTATCCATTGACAATAAATAAATATACTTTTATTTGTTATACAGTTGTCATGCAGTATATACCACAGGTTGAAATTAATGTGGGGTACCTCCAAAAATGGAACTGCAATTTTCAGCAAACATTAATTAAATCTCTTAAATGGTATGTGACCCCCCATTTTCTTGCAGGTAGATTAGATGTGAGGTGCCACACTTCTTATTGCTGTACTTCCTGGGTGTGTTGATACACTGCTTATATCAGTTTTATTAGTAAATGTTAACATTATCAGCAATAGAAATTGATTTGGTCTATTAGAACCTATACTAAGTATCTATGTATTCATGCCCAAGGGCTATTCCGAAATTTATCACATTAGGGTGAGTGAGACATAATGTTTTAAAAAAAAAAATATATATATATATATAGAATATAATTATTAATGGGTGTTTTTTTTTTTTTGGGGGGGGGGGTGCATACCCACCACCCATACAACTGAATTTCATTTAAATAAGAAACGCACAGAGTAAAGGTTGAAGCAGACCCATCTGACATAAAATAATGGTCCTTCTTGCCTCCATCCAAGGCCCTGTGCTTATAAAAATCTTTAGAGTCTGGACTCAAGACTTTAATAAGTCATTAAGATGCCATTAAAGATTTGTTAAAACTGTTACTTTGTTTAATGGCCCCACTAGAGCACATGGCTTAATTAATCACTAAGTACTGGATGTCAAACACCTGGTTATTCTCACAGGTGAAGTCTTATAGAACACACGCAACATTTTTTCATCAGCAGCAAGTGATCTTTTATATGAATTTTCCCCACATACCATGACTTTTGGTATACCAGTCAACTGACATCACGGGAGAGGGTGGGATCTACCTCAATTAGTAGAACGCTTGCATTAGGTTCTTGGCAGTGGCATAGTAAGGTGCCAAAAAGTGTGGGGGGGGGGGGGGGGGGGGCACACTTTTATATTTACACACATTTACACTATTATAAAGCAAATATAAAGCAAAATATTTGAAAAGTGGCACCCCGCTTGGTCGAAGGATCAAATCGCCTCAGTGGACCTATTGTCTGACTAGGGTTCTTCCCATCCTAACCAGTGCCTCATAACTGGTATATCAAAGGCTGTGGTATGTGCTATCCTGTCTGTCAGAAAGTGCATATAAAAGATCCATTGCTGTTAATGGAAAAATGTAGCGGGTTTCCTCTTTTAGACTACGAGTCATGTATGTCAGAATTACCAAATGTTTCACATCCAATAGCCGATGATCATTAAACAAAACAAACTTAACTTTATGTGCTATCCCATATTTTGACACCCAATAGCCGATGTATTTTTCATGCTGGGGTGTTGTTAAACATTCATTCATTCATTCATTCATTCATACATGTGCTATCCTATTTGTCAGAAACTGCATAAAAAAGATCCATTGCTGCTAATGGAAAAAATGTAGCAGATTTCCTCTAATAATAAGTGTCGAAAATTATCAAAAAGCTTGAATTCCAATAGCCAGTGATTAACAAATCAATGTGCTCTATTGGTGTTATCAAAGAAAACAAAACTTTAACTTTTCTCTATCTGAACGAACGAAGGAAGGAACGGTTTTATTTAACGATGCACTCAACACTTTTTATTTACGGTCATATGGCGTCAGACATACATGTGTATGGTTAAGGACCACACACAGATATTGAAAGAGGAAACCTGCTGTCATCACTTCATGAGCTACTCTTTTCAATTAGCAGCATTTGAAAATCTGACATAGTCTAAGAGAGGAAACCCGTTACATTATTCCATAAGAAGCAAGGGGTATTTTATATGCACCATCCCACAGACAAGATAGTACATACCACGGTCTTTGTTACACCAGCTGTGGAGCACTGGCTGGAACAAGAAATAGCCCAATGGTCCCTCCGGTGGGAATCGATCCTAGATCAATTGCCCATCAGGTTAGCGCTGTACCATTGAGCTATGTTCACCCTCCCCCATCCTAACCAGTGCCTCATATCTGGTATACCAAAGGCTGTGGTATGTGCTATCCTGTCTGTCAAAAAGTGCATATAAAAGATCCATTGCTGTTAATAGCGGGTTTCTTCTTTTAGACTACGAGTACACGTATGTCTGAATTACCAAATGTTTGACATCCAATAGCCAATGATTAACAAATCAATGTGCTCAAGTGGTGTCATAAAAAAAACCCAAAACTTTAACTTTTTTCTATCTGAACGAGATCTGGAGCAACTCCAGTCTACGTGTGTAAGCTCTATCTGCCCATCCCCACTGGTATCAAGGATACATCTCCCTCTCATCATTTCCGTGACACAATAAAGTAAGCCTTTGATCTGCTGTGAACGTCAGTGTTTTATCATGTTGTGCTTTCATGATACCACCTCACCTACTAACGAGACATAGTCGGAATTGTGTACGATTAATGATGCTGTAGGTGCAATGCATCATAGCCTTACACTGTACCCATGTCAGAGATGTCAGGTACTATTAAGTAAAAGGAAAGAAAGGAATGTTTGCTTCACATTACCTTTTTTTTTCACATCCTACCACTATCAAGGTGTCAGGGGCGGGACGTAGCTCAGTGGTACAGCGTTCACTTGATGCACGGTCGGTCTAGGATCAGTGGACCCATTGGGCTATTTCTCGTTCCAGCCAGTGCTCCACAACTGGTGTAACAAAAGCCGTGGTATGTACTATCCTGTCTGTGGGATGCTGCATATAAAAGATCCCTTGCTGCTATTCGAAAAAGAGTAGCCATGAAGTGGCGACAGCGGGATTCCTCTCTCAATATCTGTGTGGATCTTAACAATTTGTCTGATGCCATATAACGGTAAATAAAATGTGTTGAGTACGTCGTTAAATAAAATATTTCCTTCCTTCCTATCACAGTGTCTGACATACTAGTAGTTATATAGATACTCTAAGAGTCAAGAAGTTAAATGGACAGACCCTGGTTTCAACCCATAAAAATTAACACTACCTTTAGTTAAGCTACAAACCGGTAACACATTTGGATAAAGTTACAATTGAGTGAAACATGAGTCTGTGACTTTGAAATGGTGAAATACCCTCTAAAAATAGACTAAAACTCGACTCCATAACTGTAACTTCTCAGACGCACGTGCGTTTAAAAAATATGAGAAATGCATTTTGTGATATTAAAAAATACCAGGATGACCAAAAACACTTCGAATGTATGGAATGGATAATCTAAACAATAAAATCTAAGTAAGTATGATTTCAGATCTCTTAATAGTAAAAAAATGTGCCCTAGTGTTTAAAAACTAGGGTATGTCCCTTTAAAAGTTTGTTTTATTTAGCAACACCACTAAAGCACTATGATTTATTAACCACATGCTATTGTATATTATATGTTTCATAATTTTTACATAATATAGTCTTAGAGAAAAAACAACTACATTTATTTTCAAAATCAGCATTGGATCTTGTATATGCACTTACCACAGACAGACAGCACATACCATGGCCTTAGATATATCATTTGTGGGGCACTGGTTGGGAAGGGACAAAACCCAATCGGTGCACCTTAGTCGAGCACCCTGTTGACTGAGCTAAAATTCTCCCCCTCACCACAGAAACTTCACACATAAAAATTATGTAGAAACAATGGATCTTCGTCTGTATTTTCTTACACACTAAATATTTTTAAAAGCTTTTTCAGTTGTTTAAGACTAATTTTAATGTTAGCATATTTTATAAGTAGCAAAACTGCATTATGTGCAAGGCCCTACTAAAAACAGGATGACAACTTTTAGGTGGAACTAGGATAGTCAATGATGCTTCCCATTATGTCGTCTGTCCCGGGTCAGGCCCCTGGCTATCCAGAGACAGGACCTGGGACAGACATGCTCGAAACCTTAGTGGTATATGAGCATGATAAAATTATCCGCTATGCTCCATTATGTCTGAACAGAGCAGCTTAATTACCCCCATCCCCCCCCCCCCCCCCCCATTTACTTTAAGGGTGATGTTTATAGCTATGGTGTTTATGAAATATTGCATGTGTTTAAATATTGTTTAGCTACCTATGTTACTATATTGTCATCTGTGTGATTTGATTTGGTGGTATATACACCCTAAGCACACTTTAAAATGGCTTTACAGCCTGCCTCCCTCTGAGACATTTTAGGTGGGAGTCCCACTGGGATCTGTACCTTACACGTTTGTTCGTTCATTCGTTCGTTCGTTCGTTCAGTCGTTCAGTCGTTCAGTCAGTCAGTAAGTCAGTCAGTCAATTAGTCCACTGGGATCCCAGTATAAATCCCAATGGAATTCCACTGTGATATTTAGTTGGGATCCCAGTGAGTACTGAAATCCAAGTGGGATCTCGACCAAATATTCCACCGAGATCTCAGCAAAAATCCCACCGGGATCCCAGCAAGATTACACAGGGATTCCATTAAGACTTTTAGGTAGCTGTTAAGGGGCTATTATTACTGATATTTTTTGTTTATAAAGCTGTTAGAATAGTAAGTGTGTCACCCATTTCTCACATTTTTCAAAGAGTGTATACTGTAGGTCCAAGTGACATGCTGAAGATTTATAAAATACTTCCTGCTTCCTGCCTTATCTGATCTCTTATCATGTAACATGCAGTGCTCAGTGTGCAAACCGTCAAGATATTATGGCCATGTGTATGATAACTGCAGTATCATACCTGTTTTATCACAGGTGATAACTAATGAACAGTTATATACAAATATTATTTGTAACACGATAGACTGATAGACTGAGATTCCACGAGTGACTGGCATATTTCTGTAAACACTAATAATTGGGTTAGAAAACCTGTATTACACAACGCCACAGATAGCACAACAGTGTATTAATTACACCAGGAAAACCTGTATTATAAGACACCAGGAATGGTACACCTAAAATATTATGGTTAATAACGCTGAGAATACTTTAGCTTACCAGTATGACACCAAAAGTAGCATACACAAAAAAAAAAAAAAAAAAAAAAATTGTTTTGTTTACTGACACCACTAGAGCAAACTGATTTAATAATCATTGGTTACTGGAGGTTAAATATTTGGTAACTTTGACATATAGTCTTAGAGAAAAACCTGCTACATTTTTCCATTAGCAGCAAGGGATCTTTTATAAGATCTTTTTTTGGTCCCACAGACAGATGGTGGAGGCAGGATGTAGCCCAGTGGTACAGCGCTCACTCAACGCACGGTCGGTGTGGGATCAATCCCCGTCAGTGGGACCATTGGGCTATTTCTCATTCCACCCAGTGCACCACAACTGGTATATGTACTACCCTGTCTGTGGGATGGTGCATATAATTTAAGATCTCTTGCTGCTAATCGATAATGCCCATGAAGTGGCGACAGTGGGTTTCCTCTCTCAATATATGTGTGGTCCTTAACCATATGTCTGACACCATATAACCATAAATAAAATGTGTTGAGTACATCGTTAAATAAAACATTTCTTTCTTTTCTTTCACAGACAGGATAGCACATACCATGTCTTTAGATATACTAGTCGTGGTGAGGGTGTAGTCTTAGAGCAGACACACTGCCATCCCAAGATGCACTTGCATGCAAGGTTTCATGATCCTATATGAGCTGGTAAGAAATATATACCCCAGAAACAAAACGTTTATAGACGGGTGGATGTACGGACAGAGTGATGGTCAATGCCATACCATATGACCTTTCAAAGATGGGTGTTAAAAACAACAATAGTAGGACACACTTTACTTTTTGTTTCGAACTCTGCATTGAGGGGTGGAATTCAGTGACAACAAATTGTACCAAGATCTGGTACACTATAATGTTGTTAACATAACCAGATCGCAACAAATGCCAAACATCTTATCTATGTGTGACGTCACATTCACACTGAAAAGCTTTTTGGCAAGTTGTTATCATATCATACTTTCGGCACAGAGTACATACTTTTCCCGTTCTTCTCACCCAACTGCCCCCAACAAATACATTCACAGAACTGGCAGTGTCACATATATTGTTCACAACAGTTTTATCAATAATCTTTGTTATGTCACATATTCTAATTGGGCGCTATGTAACATTCGCGCGAGATAAAAATCAACATCGTATTGCATAGTGTTTGCGAAGCATGCTGACAACATCAATCAGACAACCGATCTATATTACTTAGTCTACAGTTACCTCTCTATACTTTGTTTCTACATCGTTATTCATCTTGGTGCAGAAAGACACAATACACTAACAAATTTACACTATTTTATTTTAACAAGCATTCTGAGAGTACTGCACAAAGCAATATATATATGTATCTCCTACCGGGCCCAACAAATTTTCATATCTCCTAAGTTCAAAGGCTATAACTCTGTCAGAAATAGGCAAATTACCATGAAAGTCAAACTTAATCTGTAATGGTACATGATAAGGCTATATACAAAGTTTCAGCTCTATATCATGAAGCACTGTAAAAACAGACTAACAGATGGACAGACAAACATATGGACAGCAGGACAGAGATGAAACCTATAGTCCCTCTGGTTGGATTGTTTCAGGACTAATAGAATATTGATTGGTATTTCTATACTGATTATGCACTTCCATATAATGAAAATATAACTCAGAACCTCAGTCAGATACAATAATTTGTACCTAGGTTTGACAATACAAAATAAATACAGGCACATGAGTAGGAAATTATTCAGGGAGTCTAGACTTTGATGAGTGAAGTCTCTATGGAGTTTATGTCAAGCTGTCTCAGAAAATATCTTTTAGAAAAAGAAAATTTGCTTTAAGGAGTAGGGGATGGGGTTTTCAATCCCTAAAACCCACCCTCTGCACATCTAAATTATATTAAGAACAGAAACAAAAAAGGACTCAGTCTGATAAAACATTTGCATCAGGGTGAGACCTTATTTCTTTTTTTAGGCTCAGTTGGCTGAAAACATCATTTCTGTAAGTCAATCAGTTAGGAGGTTCAGTCTGCTTCTGAAAGGTACAGCAGGCGTATAAACAGGCCACACAAAAGTAACATCCAAAAGCTATTAGAGTGAAAGAGGCAGTTAAGGAATGCTGTAAGTGTAAGATGCGGACCAGATTTCTATCATACATCACTCTCAAGGTACACAGTATCTGATGTAACACTCACAACAAGTGTGTGCAGTTAAGTAGACATAACATGACATGAGAAGATTGAACTCGATAACTACACACTGTAATGCGGTATGGATAGGTCATTTCGGAAACACCATTAAGCTGCTGTTCACCAAACTGCCAGTTGCTAATTAAAGTTGAATGTTGGCAAATATGATTAATTTCACCAAAATGGCTTGTTGTTTATAGGTCTGTCTATTTTATTAGTATTTTTTGCTTTGTTTGGCTAATTGAAACAGAAATTTGTTTAAAGATTTGGTGACCAAATTCAGCAAATTATAAATACGTTTTGTTGTCCAGTTGAATCCCTAGTTAAGTAAATATAACATGAGAAGATTGAACCGGATAACCATACACAACGAGATGATTCAAAGTTCAAATAATAACCCTACACAATATGGAACCAGCAGGTCACTAATAACTAAGAAACACAGTTAAGTAGATAACTACATACGAAGTTAACAAAATATGGTTAAAGGAGGGGATAATTAAGGCATTTGGCCTGGTATGCATATTCAACGATATATAATGCACATTATTGCTTAATATCAAAAAGTATAATCGTATAGTTAATTAATAAAACGGTTAAATGTGACGGCGATTATATATAACGGGTGCAGCCATTTTGTACCATCCCAGTGAATACGCCCTCTGGCGAGCTGGTGGTTATGTAATGCCTAACGTGTCACATCAGGAACTAGTCTTCGAACTAAAGAAACAAAACATACCTGATTTTTGTGGATGCATTGCAAGGTTCTGTAATAATAGCCATCCCAGTAAGCCGGCAACAATTATATATTATTTTTCAATACAAAATAAACCACCATTGTCAAAGTGTTGAAATAAAAGTATTCCTGTGGTTCCTGATTGGCAGGTGTATATTTAGACGGTCCCCAGACACTGTGTCTAGACACACTAAAAAGATATGCCTCTTTTATTAAGATCACAGGGTATTGTGTGATAACCACACAGATACCCGTTCAGATACAGAAGTAATTCTGTAAAACCCTTGATTAAGTAGACTTTCCCATCTAAAATCACCAAACTGACCAATTACGTCGTCCCATAGAAAAGAAAAGTATCACTTGGGTATCGTGAGTGGTCATTTTTGCTCGAACATACCCTACCAATAGCCCTAATAATATGCATTGTTTCTTTGGATTTAAAAAAAAAAAAAAAAAAAACTATAACTCCATTTCGTTCTATTGATGCAAACTGAAATATATTTAGTTAAATAGTTTATTATACTATCAAGTCATTTATGTTGTTTTACAAGTCAGGTTGATGAAAGCAAAGCGCCTTGTCATAAATTAGAGCGTTTGTTTACACTGTGCATAGAGGAGATGGACGGAGCTGACGTCACTTCGCCCCAAGCTATACCACCGGACGTTACAAAAACGAAACAAAATGGCTGCCCCCAGTTAGCAAGAATAATCATGTTTTTTTATAAACTCTAAAATTACGTGTTTTTCATTTGTTAAAGTGTCAGTGTGTGTTGGTGGTCTGGGTATGCATCTTTCCAACACATAAGGCTCTTGTTTGTAGACATATCGCAACATATCATAGATAATGTATGTCACTAATTAAAGACAGTTAAGTAGACATAATTATCATGGCTTGAGAAGATTTATGTTAATAACTATAAACAATGTGGATGGATAGGTTACTTAACAAACAGTTAAGAAGATATATCATGACAGTTATTATTGCCATTTGACACTTTATTGTAAAACAAGACTACATAAGTCATTTAATAAATAGTTTAGAAAACATAACATAGCATGAGATTTACTTAATTAATTATAAACAAGGTAACTTAACAAACAGTTAAATAGACAACATGGCAAAAGACAATTAAATAAAAGAAGAAGTTTGTTTTGTTTAATAACACCACTAGAGCACATTGATTTATTAATCATCAGGTACTGGATGTCAAATATATGGTAATTTTAACACAGTCATAGAGATGAAACCCACTATGTTTTTCCATTAGTAGCAAGGGATCTTTTATATGCACCATCCCACAGACAGGATAACACATACCACGGCCACTGATATCTCAGTTGTGGTCGACTGGCTAGAGAGAGAAATAGCCCAATAGGCCCACCGATGGGGATCGACCCTAGATCAACCACGAATCAAGAAAGCGTTTTTCCAATGGGCTACATCCTGCCCAAAAGACAATTTACTTCAATAACTATAAACAACGTCGATGAATAGGTCATTTAATAAACACAGTTAAATAGACATATCATGGCAAGAGAAAACTGACTTTAATAACTATACACAATGTGGATGGATAAGTCACTTAAATACAGTTAAATACAAAGAGACTTAATCGATAATCATACATGATGTGACACAGATAACTTATTATGATATACGGTGAAGTAGATATGAAATGGCATGAGAAGATTTACTTCAATAACTATACACAATATGGATGGATAGGTCACTTAACATGTTAAGCAGGCATATCATGATATGAGAAGACTGAACCAATAACCACGGGCATAGCAAGGTGCCAAAAAGTGTGTGTGTGTGGAGGGGGGGGGGGGGACACACACACACACAAATATATAAAAACCATAGCTGCTGCTATAAAGTGGGGGGGAGACACATTCCCCCTTACCCCCCACCCCGCTTCCTACGCCAGTGATAACCATACTCCATGTGGCAAATAGGTCACTAATTAACAAACGTCGTTAAGCAGACATCTGACATGAGAACACTACACCAATAATCATACACACTGTCACAGATAGGTCACTAATTAACAAACAGTTAAGTAGACATATCAGGATAAGTAAAGACTGAACAGATAACCATACACGATGTGGCAAGTCTGACCAGCCAAACTGAGCTTGTAGATAGTACTAAACCAAATAACTTCCGGCTGGGTCAAAGTTCGAGGTACACCGAAAAAAAATAGTTTCATCTGAGTAAAAAAAAAATGCAATTTTATTTCATCTATACCACTATGTCAAGTAGCCTTGTGCTTGAAACCTGTAAAAAAAAGTACTCAAATTTTGTGTGGAACTAGGGTAGTCATAGGCGCTACCCATTATCTCCAAAATGAGCAGCTTGACACCCAATTGTTTCTGATTCACTTTAAGGGTGTGGGGTGGTAGCATTTATATCCGGGTCATTTATGTTGATTGATACGCTGCAGGTAGAAGTTTTAGCCACACGTTACTATTGTTGTCTATGGGATTTGATTTGGTAGTATACACCCTGTAACAGGTTGCATTGCCCGTCTGGCTCATCCATGGGGTGGCACCATCTGCCCAGCACATCCACTGACTGACGTATCTGAATCAGATGTCTGTATACACCACAAGAATTTGTCTGATGTGTAAATATAGATCACTCATTGGCATTCCAAACTACATGTTCAAATGGAGTCTGTAATTGATAAAAATTCGGCTAATGCCATATTTAATGACTATACAGCCAATATGAGAAAGAAAGAAAAAAAACCTCTCCAAAACCTTCATTAATCTATGACCTATATATTCCATTCTAGTTATCGCTTTGGAAATGAGCCGGAAAACACTGTAGGTAAATCTCTTGTAAAACAGTTTGATAGGATAAGAGTTATTCCAGAATATACCACATGATATGGAGGAAGGAGGAGGGTGAATCATAATTATTTTTATACCTGATAGGTAATTTTTCCTGTGCATACATAATTTAAATAAATGTTTTCTATGTGTGTAGTTGGTGAGCAGAAGGAAAACATGCCTCTTGCTTCCCTCTTGTCAGGAGCGGCACATAGCCCAGTGGTAAAGTGCTCGCTCTATGCACAGTCGGTCTGGGTTCGATCTCCATTGGTTGGCCCATTGGGCTATTTTTCGTTCAAGCCAGTGCACCACAACTGGTATATCAAAGGCGGTGGTATGTACTACCCTGTCTGTGGGATGGTGCATATAAAAGAACCCTTGTTGCTAATCGAAGAGAGTAGTCCATGAAGTGACGACAGCGGGTTTCCTTCTTTCTTTTTTTTGTAATCAAATAAATCTGTTCTAAATACAAAGTAACCCTGATTTGCATGGGGTGTCTTATGTCTAGCTTTTGTGTCTACTAAATTTATCAGTGTCTTGTTAATACTTAAAGCCAATTTTGGCAGTCTGCTTACCAAAATAGTATACAAATATATATAACAGTATATTAAAATATTCCTTTTTTTTTTTATCAGGATATATTTGAGAATAGTCACAATAGACAGAAATGTGTGCCAAAGGTGTACCTGAAAAGATTTTTGTTTTCCTACTATTGTGAGGTTTAAACAATAGTGTCACTTCAAAAGCTCAGAGATATGACACCTGATGAACAGTAACAACTGAAACAATAGAGCAAGAGTCAACAGTAGAGTAGGTGTTGGGGGCACCAAGTTAAAACTCTTTCTATGCTGCATTTTAAACTGAAAATATTCTGGAATATTCACACATACCACAGACACACAGACAGACAGGCAACACCCACAAGTCTGTTTTTATAATCAATTGGCAGCCATTTTCATATGCACTTTTCCACAGATATGATAGCACTAACATGTACTACAGCCATAATATATTAATAAGAGTTTGGAAAGGACAATGACCCAACAGGTCTATTCACTGATGGAGATTGACCCTTTGTTAGGCTTTTGATCCATTGCACCCCCATTAACAATTAACCACTGTGCTATATACATTGTACCTGTACCCAAAGGAAGGAAGGAAATGTTTATTTAATGATGCACTCAACACATTTTATTTATGGTTATATTGCGTCAGACCACACAGATATTGAGGAAAAAAGCCCACTGTTGCCACTTCACAGGCTATTCTTTTCGATTAGCAGCAAGGGATCTTTTATATGCACCATCCCATAGACAGGATACCACATACCATGATCTTTGATTTACCAGTCGTGGTGCGCTGGCTGGAGTGAGAAATAGTCCAATGGGCCCACCGACGGGGATTAATCCTCAACCTGCTGTGTATTAAGCAAGCAATTTACCACTGGGCTACGTTTCGCCCCCAGGCCCTGTACCTAAAGATTGGTATGTACATATAAGCATAGTGTCGGTGTGCTCCCTTGGGATGCAGTGGGTCACTTTATTATAGATGTACATAAACATGTATATATACAGTGAAATCCCTCTAAACTGGACAACCACAGGACCAAGTAAAATGTCTGGATTTTGAGGGGTATCCGGTTTAGAGGGGTATTTTTCCCCTGTACTTATATTTAAAAAGGGACCATGAAAAATGTCTGGTTTTGAGGGGTTTCACTGTATATAATTATTATCCTTGTGTTTTAGTATCATCAATATCTATTAGGAATAAAAAGCTGTATTATGCAAGTATCTTGGTGTTCAAAATTTAATGATGTCATACTGCATATTTTTTCAAGATAATTAACTAGTACATTACAGTCCTTCCCACAGGGAACACCTTTCTTCATACTTTGGAATTTACTATAAGTTAATTTATTTCTGAGCCGATTGTTTTCTAAATTACATACAAAAATAGCTGGGGTTTGAGTTTTTTTTTTTCCAAACACTTTCACTTTTCTTCTTACGTTAAATCAAACTGAAATTATTTACAAAAAAACCAAACATTTTTGAAGAAGGATGGATAATACTACAGGTTTCCCCTTTCAGAACATTGGACAACTTTTAATTTAAAATTATTATTGAATTGTTCTTGTTTTGATGACTATGAATGCATCCATCAATTGTGGAGCATCACTGATAAAAAAAATATACAGCCATGTTTAGAGTTTAAGAGCTGGACACCAAAAATTCATAGCAATTTGGGAAATTTGATCAGAAAATATGTAGCCAAACAGGGTTTCTGCGAGAGGGTAAAACAGGTATGGCGCCATACCCAAAATTGTTTCCATATTTTATTTGTTTAAGTTAAACTTTTGACAAAATTAATTACTCTTATCATTACTGTATTATTTTCTTAACCCTAACTCTAAACGTAACCCTTTTTCTTTCTGAGGGAGGTCCCCCATACATTCTGTTGACTGTGGTGGCCTTCAATTCCATAGTGCCATACCCAAAAATTTCTTTCTGGCAGAAACACTGCCAAATTCAAGTAACATTTAGTTACACAATTTTTTTTATTCAAAAGAGCTATATATACACTTACAAACAACAGTTTTCAAATGAGCGTTTTGACGAATTGGTAATAACATATATTCGGCAAATTCAACTTTAAATTACATTTGGCGATTTAGCAAAAGACAGAATACACTCTATTACACAGCTTATTTGTTTACTAGAACATGTCAATGAACATAGTCCCATAATGCAATTAATTTATATCTGATTATATGACAACTTAGTATTTATTAGTATACAGAGGTCAAATTCTGAAGTGAAAAAAACGGTATTGTTGAGTCTGAATATACTGTGGACTTACACCTATATCTAAATGTTTTATAATGTGACCCTGGGAAAGTTGTGTATTTTTTTCTCTCTTTGTGATGACTAGCAATTTGTGGTTAATCTGTGATAGTTAGACTGGTGACAAATGGTGCTGACAAGTAGTGACCGAGTTCTCATCGAGCAGAGTAATGTGGTCTAATATGTGGTCAAACTAACAATTTAGACTAAATGTTATCCCATAAACACGTTGAAGCAAGGCTGAACCTAGCCTAACATAAATGATGGGGGAGTTCGGTAAAACAAATTTTAGGAGCAAGATAAAGTAGACTGGCAAAATATCCATCTTATGCACCCATACTTAAACTTTACGGTTAGGATTAGGGTTATGTTCACTGTTAAATTTTGGATTAAGGTTAGGGTGAGTTTCCCTCTCTATATCAATAAAATGTTGGGTGGGGGGGGGGGGGGGGGGGGGGGGGGGGGGGGGGGGGGGGGGGGGGACCAGCCAGATACCTTTTTATACAGACAAAAAATAGCACTTTTCCCACAAATAACACATATCGCAACTTTTGATGTACTGGTTAAGATGGTTTAGATAATGTAAAAAAAATCCACTGTCACCACATGGGCTATACTGAATAGCAGCAAAGGATCTTTTATATATACTTTCTTAGAGGCAAGACAGCACATATGACAGCCTTTGATATACCAGTTGAGGAGAACTAATTGGGATGGGAAAACAAAACAATTTAATCACGGGCAATTGATCGCGAGACTTATCATGCTCACTTGAGGTGCTTGCATCATAGGATCGAATCACTGCCGTGGAACCATTCTCTGATTGGGTTTTGCCCTTCCCAACCAGTTCTCCACAACTAGTATATCAAACCCTGTTGTATGTGCGTCTGTAGAAAAGAGCCTGTAAAATATCAGTTCACAGAGACTGCAACCATGAAGGAAGTTGAGACAGCTAGGTGATGGTGTGGACAGCTCATAAGACACAGTCGAAGGAAACTGACAGACAGGGTCGAAACAAATTGAAATCATAGGAGATTTTTTTTTTATATATTAAGTACTTCTAACTGAAAAATGTAGCAGGTTTCCTCTAAGACAACATTTCAGAATTACCTTCTATGAAACCTGAAAACCGATGATGAATATAGGGAAGGAATTGTTTTATGTAACGATGCACTCAACACATTTTATTTATGGTTATATGGCGTCAAACATATGGTTAAGGACCACACACATATTGAAAGAGGAAACCCACTGTCGCCACTTTATGGGCTACTCTTTTCGATTAGCAGCAAAGGATCTTTTATATGCACCATCCCACAGACAGGATAACACATACCACGGCCTTTGATATACCAGTCATGGTGCACTGGTTGGAGCGAGAAATAGCCCAATGGGCCCACAGATGGGGATCGATCCCAGACTTACCACTCATCATGATGAATATAAATCACTGTGCTCCAGTAGTGTTAATCATAAACATAACATAAACAACATAAACACAGAACAGAAGAGAACAGAACGTAACAGAACAGAAGAGAACAGAACGTAACAGAACAGAAGAGAAAACAGAAGAGAACAAAAGAGAAGAGAACGTTAACATTAATTGGAAAGAGAAATAACCCAAAGTCCATCAATGGTAATTGATCCTGCGACCCATCAGCCATCAGGCGAGTGCTCTACCACTGAGCCACATTCCACCTGCTGGCTGAACTGGAAATTAAGAATGAGGCTTCTCTGTGATCTTCTGGCTTCCCCCTGTGACCCAAACATAACTGACAAACACGCTGCTTTAACTACCTACTTATACCAGCACCAACAAGACACATGAAAATGAAAAAACACTCTACCCATCACTCGGGTCAATAAATACACACAAAGAACAAACAAAGCTGGCAGTTGTGTATTCTTCATGGGCTGGTGACTTGCTGTGATGAACTTGCCATAATGAACTTTGCCGTAATGAGATTGGCATGGTGTCTTCATTAGCTATATAGTACGGATACTTAAATCAGACAAACTAAGACAATATCATGTCAGAATCATGATTAACTCTGTGATGTATTGCTATTGTTATTTACCAGAAATAAACACCTTCTAGAACATAATGAAGAGTTCATTTCCAAAACGCAATATATGCCACTTTCCAGATATTTGAGTTAGCAGTGAAGGTATAGTGACATTACCACAAGTCAACAACATGACAATAGAATTGATGGCATAATGTGATTTATTCCATAACTCACCCATGATATTCATGTCATAAACCCATGTGATAATTTAGTGCATTAACCCAGTTAATAATGGTATGCAAATCTGCAAGGTCTCTAGGTAATGTGTTCTTGTGGATGGGTCATTTGCTTACAAGCCAACAAGACCTGTATACCTGAGCATAACGTTTTCAAAGATTTAGTTAAAATGTGCAACGTCAAACTAATTTTTGTTAATCGTAATGACGTCATATTACCGATAGAGCTACTTTAGTACTGTGATTTACAAAAAATTGAATTAAAATGTTATTTTAGAAGTGTTATAGGATAAATAGAATTCGCTACTCATGTTTTTTAATATGTAAAATATCAACCTTGTCTAGTTAATCAGTATTTGTCTTGGCAGAGCCTCGACAAATATCAATTAACATAGACTCGGTTGATATTTTCCATATTAAAAAGCACTTGTGACGAAGCATCTATCTATATGCCTGGGAAAGGAAGGAAGGAAATGTTTTATTTAATGACGCACTCAACACATTTTATTTATGGTTATATGGCATCAGACATATGGTTATAGACCACACAAACATACAGGGAGAAAACCCGCTGTGGCCACTTCATGGGCTACTGTTTTCGATTAGCAGCATCCCATAGACAGGATAGCACATACCACGGCCTTTGATGTACCAGTCATGGTGTACTGGCTTGGCTGGAGCGAGAAATAGCCCAATGGACCCACTGACAGGGATCGATCCCAGACCAACCGCGCACCAAGTGAGTGCTTTGCCACTGGGCTACGTCTCGCCCCCTATATGCCTGGGAGACAATCTCGCTTAGTCAGTAGAGCACTTGCCTGAGGTGCTTACATCATAGGATCAAACCACCTCAGTGGACCCATTCATTGATTTTTTCTTCTTGTCTGAACCAGTGCTCCAAGACTGGTATAGCAAAGCTTATGGCATGTGCTGTCCTGTCTGTTGGAAAGTACATATAAAAGATCCCTTGCTGCTAATGGGAAAATGTTGCAGGGTTTCTTCTGTGTGTCAAACATTACCAAATGTATGACATCCAATAGTCGATGATTAATAAACTAATGTATGACATCCAATAGTCGGTGATTAATAAACTAATGTATGACATCCAATAGTCGGTGATTAATAAACTAATGTATGACATTCAATAGTTGGTGATTAATAAACTAATGTATGACATCCAATAGTCGGTGATTAATAAACTAATGTATGACATCCAATAGTCGGTGATTAATAAACTAATGTATGACATTCAATAGTTGGTGATTAATAAACTAATGTATGACATCCAATAGTCAGTGATTAATAAACTAATGTATGACATTCAATAGTTGGTGATTAATAAACTAATGTATGACATCCAATAGTCGGTGATTAATAAACTAATGTTCTCTAGTGGTTAAACAAAACAAACTTTAACTTTAATGATCTATATGCCCCATGAACACAGTGTTAAAACTGTACTTCATATGATATATATGCTACACCATGGCACAAAACCACATTTTTCTCAAATTAACAAATCAATATCTTGTGTTTCAGAAATGAACTCATCATATGATTCCAAATTACAGACATGAGCCTTGGACAAAAAATTCAGAAAACTGTTGGGTCTTGGATAGTAATTAGAATATTGTGAGCTGTTAATAAAGAGAGAGACAGAGACAGAGACAGACAGAGAGAGAGAGAGAGAGAGAGAGAGAGAGAGAGAGAGAGAGAGAGAGAGAGAGAGAGAGAGAGAGAGAGAGAAAGAGAGAAAGAGAGAGACAGACAGACATACAGATAGACAGATGTAGACAGAGAGAACAAAATTGAGATTTTATTTTTATTGCTAAAATTATTATTTCAGTGTGATCGATGTTTGACTGTGTGCAGACAATTTTAGTTCATATACAGAAAATAAACTAAACAGCATTATTCAACCTGCAGCTGTTTAAAATAAACATGATAAAGCTAGATTATATATTCTTTTACATTTGAATCAAGTTGTATTTTATATGAATTGTGTTTTGTTCCCTTGAATTATTTTCATCAAATCTTATTAGACACAAACCAATCTGGTTTCCATAAAACCTGTAATGGACACAGACCAACGCAGACCATTGCAGATGTTCTGCAACATCTCCCAAGTTGAGCAGATTCCATTGCTCCACTAAAATGTTCTTTTATCTGCATCTGCATTGTTTGGTGCTGTGTTACAGAGTTTATGGAAACAATGCATGTTTTAATAACATGGTGATCATTGAATACTGAATCTCACTCAATGGCTTAGGAAGGTGCCAAAAGGGGGGGGGGGGGCCACATATATCTAAATATAAATATAAATATATATACAAAATGTAAACCATAGCTGCTGCTACTGGATCAAGAAAAGTGGGGGGGGGGGGGCATATGCCCCCTTGCCACCCTCGCCACCCTCCCCTCATTTCCTACCATGTATGTTTTAATAACATGGTGATCATTGAATATGGAAACTCTCTCAATGGCTTAAGAATGTGCCAAAAAGTGTGTGTGTGTGTGGGGGGGGGGGGGGGGGGCGCCACATATATCTCTATATAAATATATAAATATATATAAACCATCACTGCTGCTACTGGATCAAGAAGGGGGGGGGCATATACCCCCTTGCCACCCCCATCAAACCCCACTTCCTACACAGGTGTTACTGTACGATGTAACATATCAGCTCTGATTGGTAATTTGATGCATCACTTCGATGTGCAAGACATCAAATGTTGATGTTTGTGTTCTTTATGAAAACTGTATTTTTTGGCATGTAAGATTAAACATGTTTGTTCATCTTGCCAATATCAACAAGTACAGCATGTAACAACAAAAAATATAAGCAAACCTGTATTAAGCTGGCCGCTCATGGTTTATGTATTTTATAAAAATCAAGTAAAGCAAGTGCCTGCTTATTACAGGTTGGTCCATATTATAATATTACATGATATGGGAGTATATATTTAGTTGCCTCTTAAAAAGTTGTTGCTTTATACAGGTTGCCGCTAAAGCAGATTTGATTGTACCAGTACAACACAAATAAAATCAACAATTTTTTATTTTTTTTTAAATATATGCACAGGTCCAAAATTTCACACATTTTAATATATTTCACTGGGCATAATCAGTTATTGGTTATTGATATCATGCATGTTAACAGTCACCAAAGTAATAAAGTTAGTCAATTGTCAATCTTTACTAAAATACATGTCATTAGATAATATTGATATTCTGCAACTGAAGAAAGTAAACAAAGGCCTGTTTGACACTTTACTTCACTGTTTAATCTGTAACTACAGTTTGTATTAGGGGTCTACAATAACCAACAGTTCCCAATTTTGCTCAGACTGGATAGCACATACCATGGACTTTGATGTTCTGCACTGCACGATTGAAAGAGAACAGAAATAAAATACAAAAGTTGTTTGTTAGCCAAATGGTTAAATGCTCACCTGAAATGTGTACAGAATTGAACAATTATGGATCTTCCTATTCCAACAAGCACTCTATGAATAATATATCCAGGTCATGATAATCAGATTAATCTGTTGGGATTTTTTTTTTACAGGATTCTGCCAGAATTGTAAACATGATATAATATTATTATGTAAATATTTTGGAATTCCATCTCAAGAACTTATGCTTCCGACCAAAACATTGTAGATATTCAGAAGCACATAATCCCTAAAATTTGCAGTCTGTTATATAAATTGTAAGACTTTGCACTTTGCAGAATCATGCTTGTCCAGGAAGGCAGCAGAGTCAGCTTAATTGTATGACAATAATGAATAAAAGAATGAATGAATGCATGTTTAAAATGATTCTCCAGCATGAAAAGTATGACAAGGACATCATACATGTACTTGAATCAATAAAAGAATGAATGAATGGATGGATGGATGGATGGATGGATGGATGGATGGATGGATGGATGAATAAATGAATGAATGAATGAAATGATTCTTCAGCATGAAAAGTATGACAATTAGGACAGCATACATGTACTTTAACTTTGGTTGGAAAGAATCACTAAAACAAATTACATCATCATCATCATCATCATCATCATCTTCATCACCATCACAGGATCAATTTATCATAATTTAAAAAAATTCCCCCATCTTGTCTTCATCTCTGGAAGAATATTTTCTCACAGCATATCACTTTCATATAGAAACCAGTTGGCCTGACTATATCACCCATGTCAGTACATTACATCATAGCTATGCTATTTCTGTTCAAAGTTGAGACATTGCCTCACAGAATATAGAAAAGATCATTAACAGAAGCATAAAAATGTCTTCAGAACTTCTGTAAACAAAGAAAGATGGGAAAGAGTGCATCGTTGGTAGGGCTCATGAATATTTTTCAGTTTCACTTAAAAATGACAGATGTTCTCTTGTATGGGCTTTCAAACACTTGACAACTCATCGGGTTCGCAGGTGTAAATCAAAAGATAATTTCAAGGACTATATATGTATTAAGAAGGTGCATACACTATATTGTTTTGATCATGTGAAGACATCGTTTGTACCCATTTATTGAAGCACCAAGAAGATCCAAACAGAGTTAAAGTTTATTTTGTTTTTGGGCAACACACATAGAGCACAATGATCAAATAAGCATCGCCTATTAGATGTTAATCATCTGGTGATTCTGATACAAGACTTCAGTAGCAAGGGATCTTTATATATAAAGTTTATTTTGTTTAACGACACCACTAGAGCACATTGATTTATTAATCAGCAGCTATTGGATGTCAATCATTTGGAAATTTGATATATACTCTTATTTTTCCATTAGAAGCAAGGGATCTTTTATATGCACCATCCCACAGACAGGATAGCACATACCACAGCTCCCGCCATGGAACTGTGGACTGGCTACGCCAGAATCTGAATCCATGGTGGGCATGCCCGAACCGTAAGGATGTGGGCACGTTAATATAGTTCCCATCCCATCCCCATATTACAGCCTTTGTTATACCAGTCATGGTGCACTGGCTGGAACGAGAAATAGCCCAATGGGTCCACAGATGGGGATCGATCACAGACTGACCATGCATCAAGAGAGAGCTTTACCACTGGTCTACACAGGGCTAGATCTGGGTCAGCAAACATTTTCGCCAAATTATCTGTTAAATTTAAAAAATAGCAGAAACCCAGTTATTTTGTGACAAAATATCAATTATTACGCCAAATGAAAATAAAATTCGCCAATTGTTTTTGAAATTTGCAATTGGTGAAATTGGTGAGTCCCGCCCCTCTTTTAAATATGTACTTTCCCATAACCAGGACAGCACATGTGTATTGCTGCAGCCTTTGATATACCAGTGATATGGAGCACTGGTTGGGATAGGAACTTCTAGGTTCGCCCAGTGCAACTGTCACAATCCTTCTTTCTGCCCAATACCTCCTTGCTTGTTGGCAACACATAGTATAATTTCATACCAGTGGTTTTTAATGAAGACCGACTTGACACATGTTTCGGACAGAGCTCGAAAATGCTCCATTTACACACCATTATCTGAGCAAAGAATTTTACATTAAATTATAAACACTATCATGCCTAAAGAATTTAATTGTAATGTTGTATTATAGCTATATATATATATATATATATATATATATATATATATATATATATATATATATATATACTCTTCAAAAGAAGAAACGCAAAACCACATTGTCGTAACATTTGGAGAATTGATTTAATTATTGAATGGTGAGTCCGATAATTACCAAATGTTGCAGGATTGTTCACAATTCACTCTAGTCTATTGTGAGTAAGTGATAGGACACACCACCAAGGTCATGGTCATCTGGAGTCAATACCGGGTGTGGCCTCCGCGTGTGTTGACAACTGCCTGGCACTGCCTGCCCATTGAAGCAACCAGAGTACGGATGACGTCCCGGGGGATGGTGGCCCACTCGGCCTGCAAGGCTGCTGCCAGCTCGGGCAGGGTCTGGGGCTGTGGTTGTCGCTGTCGGAGGCGTCGGTCCAACTCGTCCCATAGATGCTCAATTGGGTTCAAATCCGGTGATATCGATGGCCAAGGAAGGACATTAATGTTGTTGTTCTGTAGGAAAGCCGTTGTGAGACGTGCTGTGTGAGGCCTGGCGTTGTCATGTTGGAACACTGCGTTGGCGTTGGCCATAACTGGAACGATGTGTGGCCGGAGGATCTGGTCAATGTAGCCCTGTGCATTCAGGTTGCCCTGCACGTGGACCAGGTCAGTTCTGCCAGTGTGTGAGATGACTGCCCACACCATGACACTACCCCCGCCGAATCTGTCCACTTCCTGCACGCAGTTTGCCGCATAACGTTCACCACGACGCCTATACACGCGACATCTTCCATCATGACGTCGGAGCAGAAATCGGGACTCGTCACTGAACCACACCTGTCTCCATCGCAGTTGAGGCCATTGTCGATGAATCTGGCACCACTGCAGTCGGAGTCGATGGTGTTGTGGTGTTAAGATGACGCCTCGAACTGGACGTCTGGCACGAATTCCTACCTCACGTAGGCGGTTCCGTACGGTCTGGTCGGATATCCTGCGCAAACCTGGTATTGCTGCGGCTGTGGAGGTGGCAGTAGTCAATCGTTCCCGAAGGTGGCATACCCGGATGTAGCGGTCCTGCCCGGGGGTAGTGACCCGTGGTCGACCGGATCTAGGGAGGTCACGTGTTGATCCATGTTGCTGGTAACGGTCCCACAGTCTGGAGATGGTGCTTGGGGACACATGGAATGCCCTGGCAACGGCCGTTCTGGATTCGCCTGCGTCTAGTCGGCCGATGGCATTGTTTCTCTGCGGTTCACTGAGACGTGGCATGTCCTGGATTGTCAACTGTCGGCCAGATACAGAGGCCAGGCAAGCGAACACCCTGCACTTTTATACTGTCGGTGTTCATGTTGCACGTGCAGACAACGCACGTGCAGTGGTGACATGGTTTGCACGTGGCTGCGTTTTTGCGAATATTCACATTTTGGAACTTTATTGTACAGTAGCTGCGTTTTATCGAATGTAACCGTGGGAATGTGTTTGGGACATGCAATGACCTTATATTCACAAAGCATGAACCGGTAGGAAACATAAAATCGGAGTTATAACCCATTTGTACCCTTTTGCGTTTCTTTTTTTGAAGAGTATATATATATATATATATATATATATATATATACTGAGAGGCATAAATAACGCAATGGGTATTTCACTGAATATTTTCTTACAGAAAAGTCAAATCATATATATATGAAGCATGGGGACAAGGAAGGAAATGTTCTATTTAACGACGCACTCATCACATTTTATTTATGGTTATATGGCATCAGACATATGGTTACGGATCACACAGATAGGAAACCCGCTGTTGCCACTTCGTGGGCTACTTTTTTCGATTAGCAGCAAGGGATATTTTATATGCACCATCCCACAGACAGGATAGTACATTCCACGGCCTTTGTTATACCAGTTGTGGAGCACTGGCTAGAGGGAGAAATAACCCAATGGACCCACTGACAGGATAACGCATACAATGACCTTTGATATACCAGTCATGCTGCACTGGCTGGAGCGAGAAATTCATGGGGACAAATGACATATTGATAACAACTGTAAATGAGAGAGGATTTTGTTTAAATTAGGGAGAAAAAATGGAAGCAACAAATAAAATTGGTGTTTATTGCACCACACACCATTACATATGAAAATTTTTGTGCACATGTTTTGCCTTCACAGGTCTCCCTATGAAAGCAACCAATTTTGTTTTTCCTGGGTTTTTTTAATTTGTCATAAGTAATGCTGAAAAAATGCTGTTTTATTGCGAAAAACATCAAGTTGTGGTTTTTTGCTTCAAATGCATTTTATTAGAATTTTCCCCATAAGAAATTGTTCTCTTAGTTGTTACCAGTATCTCATTTGTCCACATGCATAATATAGATGATATGACATTTCTTGAAGAAAATATCACCGAAATACCCATTGCGTTATTTATGCCTCTCAGTATAGTATATACGGTATAGAACAAATTATAAGAGTGAGTGTGATAATCAGCATGGCGTTTAATATTGGGAGCATTTCTTAATTATGTAAAACACATTTATAAGACCCTGTAGCAACCTGGAATGTATCACTTTCAGTTGTCATACAATATACTTTTAAGCATGATTAATATGAAAAAACCCAAGTTCAGTATTATTGAAAATTAAAGATGTTCTATTTTCACAGGTTTTTGTCAATATGATTGAACTATATATTATAATATATATATATGTGTGTGTGTGTGTGTGTGTGTGTGTATATATATATATATATATATATATATACATATATAGTTTTGAAATTGAAAATGTGTTATATGTCTATAGGCTAGTATCAAAATGATGAAACTATTTAGCTTTCAAATTGAAGATTTATTCTATTTTCACAAGTTTTTATCAGAACGATGGCACTACATAGCAGGTCATGGCAATATAGTTTATCTGAAGTGATCTTGGAGACCCACCATACTGCTATTTCTCTATAGAAAATTAATATCAATCCAATTGTATTATGACTGCTCTTCATATATACAGGGCACCAGTATTTGGGGCAACATGCCGTTATAATTCATCATGTGAAATAAATCTTTTCAGACTCGTTTCTTGGTAAATAAACTATAGCATTATCAGTAAGGTGCACCAGACAGCTTTCCCAATAAAATAGTCTGTGTCGATTGTATGGAGATGTGTGAAGAAGAGCCAAAACTCACAGCCCTGCCGCAGTGCGTGGGGAGTGATCTTGCTATATAAATTACAGGTGAATTACAGGTATGTGCACATGTAAACTATTTATTGCCAGACAAAAAGCCAATTTACATACACACCTCCCATGCTGATTCAAACTACTTTCAAGACAAATATAAATAAGGAATGAGTTATGCTGGCCACACATGTTGTGTACATTTAAAAAAAAAGGTTTTATAATAATTTCAAACAGCCAATAATTAAGTAATGAGAAGGAATGGATAAACAAAAATAGTAGTTTTGTATTAATGACTCCAGCAATTATTGGTTAGTCTATCAAATAAATGTATCTTGAATTTAAAAAAGAAGAAAAAGTTTGTTTTATTTAATGACACCAATAGAGCACATTGATTTTTTTATCTTATCATCGCCTATTGGACGTCAAACATATGGTCATTCTGACACTGTTTTTTAGAGGAAAGACGCTGTCGCCACATAGGCTACTCTTTTATGACAGGCAGTAATGGATCTTTTATTTGCGCTTCCCACAGGCAGGATAGCACAAACCATGGCCTTTGTTGAACCAGTTATAGATCACTAGTCGGTGCAAGTGGTTTACACCTACCCATTGAGCCTCGTTATCTGGATTAAAAATGCCTCAATTGGGATCCAAACCCAGTACCTACCAGCCTGTAAGCCGATGGCCTAACCACAACACCAGTCAAAAAAAAAAGAAGAAAAAAAAGAAGAAAAAAAGACAGAACTACATGTGTAGCTGTTAGTGTTAAAAATTGTATTACTGTAGAAAATACACACTCACACACACACACACACACACACACACACATATTTTAACAAAACCATGACCAGAATATCACTACAGTCAGTTAACCAAGTCATAGTAACAGACACATATGTACAGGTATATGAAAGTCCACTGACTACCCCTAAAAGACTTCTGGTTGTTGTAATTAAGCTATACACCATTTTAGTAGAAAGAAATAAAAAAGGATCGATGCCAACATTTTTTTTATAGCCAAGCTGCAAAGTGATTTTTAATGGTCACATGGATTACAGCAAAACAAATAATAAATTTTCTTAACATTTTACCCATTCATCTTCACTACATTTACTACAACATGTATAATACCAATACATACTGCAACAGTTCAACTCTCACATATTTGGCATCAGACCTGTAGACTGAAATTCATACCGAAAAAAAAAAAAAAAGAGACTGAGGAAAAAAGAAAAAACCCCATACTCAGCTCTTATCTAGCTAATCCATTTATCTCCTTTCTTAATATTAAAAAGAGATGGGGGGGGGGGGGGGGGACCAGACACACACATCCCCCAATAATTTTTTTTTTTTAATTTGGAAAGGTTCTCTACTTTCTCTAACAAAGGCCACTTATACCCTATTTATGCAACAGATGCAGCATACCTGTAGAACAGTAACCTCATTCTGAGTAGATGAAGATTCCCCTAACAGAAGTTTCTCAAATATTTCTACATCAACCATTTGCCAAACACGAGAAAAGTTGATTTGTACCGCAATGAATCCCCTTTGATTGAGCCTCCAGCGAGACTTTACATGACAGCCAACAGGAGGCTTCACGGCAATACCTTCATTTCACATTTCTTTACCAGCAGACAATAGCTACCGAGAAAGACACATAAGTGATTTACCTACCTCACTAAGATAAGATAACTCATTTATCGGCCTCCTAAAGTAAGATAACTCAATATGTATAACTAAGAGATTCTGCAAAATTTTGTTTGTTGCCTTGTAATGGAAAAGAAATTGGATAAAAATTAAGATGGAATTAAGTCAACTGTCAAACAAGAGAAGACTATCAGTTTTGGGGCTATGTATCAATCAGAATGATTTTATCATGAAGATAAATTTTATATTCATTATTTAGTATTACGTACATTTTTGTTCTATGATCATACCTATAATGTTATTAATATTTTCATTATATGAATTTTATTTGCCATCAATGTGGGTAATTATAAAAATGAATTCCATATTACCCATTCAATCTTACTATAGTGATACAGAAATTTTGAAACAATGTGATAAATAAATTTTATATCATACATATGTGTGATTTGGACCAGATCTTTTAAATGGAGAATTCTCTTTTTATTTTACTGCAGTTAGCACCTTTTATTTACTGATGTCTATTAAAAGGCTGCTGCAGAGTATGATGTTAAAGGACAGGACAATTAAGGCATTTGGCCTGGTATGCATATTCAATGATATATAATGCACATTATTGCTTAATATCAACACGTATAATCGTATAGTTAATTAATAAAACGGTTAAATGTGACGACTATTATATATAACGGGCGCAGCCATTTTGTACCATCTCAGTGAGTACACCCTCTGGCGAGCTGGTGGTTACGTAATACTTAACGTGTCATGTCAGGAATGAGCCTTAGAACTAGAGAAACACAATCTACCTGGTTTTTGCGGGATGATAAATTGTCATACATTGCAATGTTCTGTAATAATACACATCCCAGTAAGCCAGCAATAAGTATATCTAGCACTATATATATTATTTTTCAATACAAAATAAAATACCATTATCAAAGTGGCTACACAACAAGTTGAAACAATTATCACTTGGGTATCGTGGGTTGTCGTTTTTGCTCCAATGTAGCATATCATAATAGCGTAATAGAGTAAATTTTTCCTTTGGATTATTAAACAGAGAAAAATACTATAACCCATGCAACTTGAAATATATTTAGTTAAATAGTTTATTATATTATTACGTCATTTATGCTGTTTTACAAGTCAGGTTGATCAAAGAGAAGTGCCTTGTCGAAAATTACTGCTTTTGTTTAAACTGTACATACAGGAGATGGTCAGGAGCTGACTCACTTCGCCCCAAGCTATCCCACCGGATGTCAAAAAAACTAAACAAAATGGCTGCCCCCAGTTAGCAGGAATAATCATGGTTTTTTATTAACTCTAAAATTACGCGTTTTTCATTTGCTAAAGTGTCAGTATGTGTTGGTGGTCTGGGTATGCATCTTTCCAACACATAAGGCTCTTGTTTGAGTTGACCCTACCTTTAATGTTAAAAAAAATCCATGAAAGGAATTTTGATCATAGATTTAACAAAATGTTGTTATGAAGTTAAATTATAAAACGTTTTTGTAAAACATAAAAGGAGGTATGTAATAAATACAGAACTTCACATACATTGTTTTCACTTCCTATTTATTGCACTAGTTTATTTTGCGAAAGTACATACCACTGGTCTAGTGGTATATATTCTTGTGCAAAATAAACTAGTGCAATAAATAGGAAGCGAAAGCAGTGTATGTGAAGTTCTTTATATTTATTACATATCCATTTAATTTCACTAGAGTAATAAAAATTTATGGGACACTAACCAGAAAAGGGCAATTGGAACAACACGTCAAAAATAATAATTAATAATTAATAATCCACTGTTTAGTGTGTGTCACTATATTAATATTTATCATTATTACCAAGGGGTCTAACCGTCCTGCTTCAAAATTATTTGCTTAATTTTAATATTTAAACAGGGGCGGATTAGATCCGGCTAAAAAAAAAAAAAAACACCCCCACCACGTAGATAACCTGTAAAATTTATAATTTCAAATTATAAACATTTACATATTGTTTTGGACCCCCCACCCCCACACCTAAAGCATAATCCGCCCCTGTATTATGATAAATACTAAACAGTCCCAAAGTTGATATTTTGCTGATATGTCATTTCTTTCTATTTTCAAGCCTTTGTTCCTTTCACAAAGAAAATGTGACTTTTAAAAGTCATCAATATAATAATAATAATAATAATATTGATATATACGATAATAAATGAAAACAATTATTTATTATTAGTAATAATAATATTAATTATTATTATTATTATATACTAGAATGCCAGAAATCAAATATAATTTAACTTGTTGAAAGTACACAATGAAAATAATAAGGATCGCGCACCTTTACTTTTGACACACGCCCCGTATATCTAACGTCATGGGACGCCATCGTTGATTTTCAATCGATTTTAGAAATTGCTAATTAAGGGCGTAATCAGGGGGGTGGGAACCCTATGGAGTTGCAAATGATCACCCTATAGTGACGTCATAGCTTATGATAGTTTTACGATTTCATAGCCCTAAGATAGCTTTGAAAATATAGGCCCTGGCTAGTGATTTTCAATGCTATCTTAGCACTATGATATCGTAAAACGTTCTTAAGCTATAATGTCACTACTACACTCATGACATTGTAGTGCCAAGATGGGTTAAAAAATATGGGCCCAGCTTCTGTACTGGACAGACAGGCCAGATAGTGGAGGTGTATGCGCAGGACATTGTGCTTAAACCTTCTCTCTCTTTTTTTTTTAAAGGCTTAGTGTAAATGTGGCGATATTTTCACAACTCATAAAAATGTGGAGAACCTGTTAACTGCTGAGAGAACTCAAAATGTAACAAAGACCATTCCCTAAAAAATGGCAGGCTTTGGCAAAAATATTAACATTCATAAAATAATTGTTTCAACATTCCATGATTTTTCTTTCGTGTACAGAACCAAAAAGTAATTTGTTATTTAAATTACTGAATGGTGCTTTGGAATGAATTTTATGTGCATGAGTTAGTAATTTAAGATAAATGTAGCTTTGTAAAAGAAAATGTTGACATGAGTGTCTTCAAGAAAATAGCACCCTATACAAAGTACATGATTTACATTGTTTTGAAATTTAAAGTTGATCATGTGTTCATCACATCATGCTAGTGCTATTCTGTTTTAGGCTTGTTTACCTACTAAATGCCAATGTTTCTGTTGTTAATTTTAACAAACTAATTAGTGTATATACATGTTTATATATTTTAGTAAATTGTCATGTGTAAGAAATATCTTACATCTCAATTCAGTTTAATCTGTATTCTGTTTACATACAAAAGTCAAATGAAAAATAGGTCATTGTGACCTACATTTCATTTATTAGTGGATATTATTACCATATATGAAATCACAAATTCTATTCTTTGAAAGGCATTACTGTGAGCCTTAAATGTTGTTAAATTAGGACAAATCAATGTGTGCCACGTTGAAGTCCATTTTATAAGCATTTTGTAGCTTGCTTGTTAGTCTTCCAAATACCCATATTTTGCATCACAGAGGAAAAAAGTATCACTTGTCTTTTCATTTGCTCTTAAATGTAAAGTGCAATTTAACATATAACCAGAAAAATGTAGAACATAATATCAGTACATATTACCAGTAAATGCAATTTTTAATGTATCAGCTACTCAGAAATGTGAAAAATGCTAACTCTTTTACGACCAGTATTAAACAAATGGTTTTGCTAGAACTTTCAGTACAGTTATTCACCGGCATAGCCAGGATTTTATATTGGGAGGGGCCAACCACATTGTCTATGGGTCATGTTATGTGGCAATAGGAAAATATATAACATGGGGTGGGTGGGTGGAGGTGTAATTCTCTTTCTCTCTCACACACACACACACTCACACACCACACACAGAGAGGCTACGCCAGTGCATGTATTAAGTGCTAAGATTATACCCCCATTTAAAAAAATAAAATGTATGGGTCAATTTGACTAAGTAACTTTCATTTCTTTATTAATTTAGGTAACAGCTGGAATGGGATGGGGATATTCATTGACCATAACTAAATCTGTCGTTGGAGTGAGATTTTGTTGCGAGACCATTCAATTCTGTCCACGTGCATAATGTCTCGGTTGAGATTAGTCTATTCTTGTATGAGGTCATTATATACATATGATACTATATTATACATATAAAACATGTACATAGAACTGGAATGCTAACCAAACTGTGCAGTAATGTATGTTTGTGGTTTGAAATTACAAAAGAATGAATATGTATACAAAATGATGAGGTACATGTATTCTGTGGGGTTTTTTAATATATAATTAAAAAGGGCGGGATATAGCCCAGTGGTAAAGTGCTCACCTGATACAGTCTAGGATCCATCCCCGACAATGGGCTCATTAGACTATTTCCCATTCCAACCAGTGCACCATGACTCATATCAAATGCCATGGTATGTGCTATCCTGTCTGCGAGATGGTATATATAAAAGATACCTTGCTACTAATGGAAAAATGTAGCGGGTTCTTTTCTAATGTGCTCTAGTGGTGTCATTAAACAAAACAAACCAACTTATATATATATCTGTGTGTATACGTATATATACAAAGGTTGCCCTTCTATGGTTATGGTCAATTGATTTACATTAAACAGTGTACTTTTAGTTCATTGTAAATTGATCATCAAAATCAAGTGAGAGCTCTTCATATGCTCTGAATCATATTCAGTGGCAGTTTTTGTTTTAATGACACCACTAGAGCACATTGATTAATTAATCATAGCCTATTGGATGTCAAATATTTAGTAATTTCGACACATAGTCATCAGAGGAAACCCGCTTCATGTTTCCTAATGCAGCAAAGGATCTTTTATATTCTCTTTCCCACAGACAGAAAAGCACATACCACGACCTTTGACCAGTTGTGATGCACTGGTTGGAACGAAAAAGATCGATCAATGTGGTTCGATCCTGTAATACGAGCACTCGACCAACTGAGCTAAATCAAATCCCGCCCGGAATCTTATTCAGTGGCACATTTTAGATGATGAAGACTGAAATCTTCTGGATATCTTTCAGCACCGTAGTTATTACACACCAAAGTTCTTTGTCTTATACTCGACATTTATCAAATTTACTTTTGCCAATACAGGCTTCTTTTCTTGTTTTTTTTTTAAAGCATAAACATCAAATCAATTACAAATTGGATTCAAAACAGATTTTGTCTTTGGTGATGATGTTGGGGGAGAATTCCTGTATAATGCAAAACCAAAGTCCTCCAAAACTCTACGTTAATCGTGTTCACCCTACAACAGGATTAGTTATATACATGTACATCAGGAAGGAAGGAAATGTTTTATTTAACGACGCACTCAACACATTTTATTTAGGGTTATATGGCGTCGGACATATGGTTAAGGACCACACAGATAATTAGAGAGGAAACCCGCTGTCACCACTTCATGGGCTACTCTTTTTCAGTTGGCAGCAAGGGATCTTTTATAAGCACCATCCCACAGACAGGATACCACATACCACGGCCTTTGATATACCAGTCGTGGTGCACTGGCTGGAGTGAACATGTACATCAAGTCAGTTACAATCTGAAACAGTGGTGTACACAGGGTTGGTATTTGATTGGTTGAGACGGGAAAAAAACCCAATAGGAGAATGGGTCCACTAATGAAATAATATAGGTGGTGTGGATAAACAAAAAAAACTGTGGACTTTACAATCAACACTGGGACCTTTCTTGCCTCATGAAATGATCTATATTGGTACAACCCTCCCCACCCACACACACACACACACACAAAACACTGGGACCTTTCTTGCCTCATGAAATGATCTATATTGGTACAACCCTCCCCACCCACACACACACACAACACTGGGACCTTTCTTGCCTCATGAAATGATCTATATTGGTACAACTCTCCACACTCACCCATACACACACACACACAACACTGGGACCTTTCTTGCCTCATGACATGATCTATATTGGTACAACCCTCCCCACCCACCCATACACACACACACAACACTGGGACCTTTCTTGCCTCATGAAATGATCTATATTGGTACAACCCTCCCCACCCACCCATACACACACCCACAACACTGGGACCTTTCTTGCCTCATGAAATGATCTATATTGGTACAACCCTCCCCATCCACACACACACACAACACAATTTCAATTCTTTGACAAAACAATGTGTGTCAATGACCTTTGACATTAAAATGGAAGGTACATGTATTTGAAATCCATTCACTGTAACAAAAATACACAGACTGTGATATTTTAAATATTTTATTCCAAAAATTCATTTAACCATACAGACTATACAGAAACATTGCACACAATACTTTTAACAATTATCATCAATTATTATGTCTGATAACATAAGAAAACCTTCTTGAGCACATGACCTTTATATATGGTTACATTATGTATGTACATGGTTTAAGCTGGTTATACACCAAAATGTATTAGCAATTTGGCAAATTTTATCTATAAATCTGTAGTCAAATTCAAATTTAAATTAAGTAGCTAAATTATGAAACAAGGCTTTTTAAATATACTACTCAAAAGAATTTAAGGGTCAGACGATATTTTCGACATTATTTTCTGAATGTCAATTATATTAGCTAGACCATAATGTCACGCATGGTATTGTTCCATTTTGACGAAAGTGGGTCTAAGCAACCCATAAATGAATTAAAATCCACTGTCATTGACACTGTCGACTAGTTCTAATGGCGAAAACATGCTTACATTTGCACGTAAATTAGGGCGAAAGCGAAAGGTCTGCTAAGTGCCCATAACTTGCTTTTTCACAAAGCGCTTCATTTGCACGCTTTGCACGTGTATTCCATGTTCCCAATGATGAATTTCCGTATAATTGGAGCTTGCGTTCGTGTACGGTGCACACTCCAAATTCGACAATGGTACGACTTCAACTGACTATCGAAGATCGAGGAAGGGCTATTGCTTGGCTTCAGGATGACAATAGCAAAGAAATGTTGCTCTGAGACTTGGTGTCAGTCAGAGTGTCGTTGGCCGACTGTGGCAACGGTACCAAGCAACGAATTCTGTTCGAAATCGTCCACGTTCGGGAAGACCCCGAAGCACTACAAATAGAGAGGACCGCTACATCACCAATATGGCTCTACGTCAACGCACAACCACTGCACGCCGATTACGTGACAATCTGCGGACTGCGGCTGGAATTCGAGTGTCTGATCAAACCATACGCAATCGTCTGAGAGCCAATAATCTACGCTGCCGTCGCCAGGCTGTTCGACCACCACTCCTACCACGTCACAGAACGGCCAGACGTCACTGGTGCACGCTTCATCTGCGGTGGCAACGTGTTCAGTGGGGTCGAGTGATGTTCACTGATGAGTCCAGGTTTATTCTCCAGTTCAATGACGGTCGGGTTCGTGTCTACAGACGTCCTGGGGAGCGCTTCGCTGACGTTAACGTTAAGACAACGTCACCGGTTCGGTGGTGGCAGCGTCATGGTGTGGGGCGGCATCTCTATCCACCACAGGACCCCCCTCTATGTGGTGGATGGCAATCTGAATGGAATCCGCTATCTGAATGACATTATCTGGCCGTTGGTTCTCCCAGGCCTTCATCAGATTGGCGGCGGGGCAGTTCTGCAGGATGACAATGCCAGACCCCACCGCGCCAGGGTGGTAACGGACTTTCTCAGACAACAAGGTATCGCCAGGATGGATTGGCCAGCATATTCGCCTGACTTGGCCCCAAAAGAGCACGCCTGGGACGAATTAGGCAGGAGAGTTCGGGATAACCATGCCCCTCCGGCCAACCTTCATGATCTGGGTCAACTCCTTATGGCAGAGTGGCAGGCCATTCCCCAAGAGTTCTTCAGACGTCTGATCAACAGCATGAGGCAACGATGTGTCGAGTGTATTCGCGCCAGGGGTGGATTCACACACTATTAAACGAATGTTCTAATGTGTAAAATCCATGTTTGACAACCTTCAACTTTGACAGCATGCCATGTGACTTTCTTGTATACAGTGACGTTTATTTGTGGTTTTTTGTAAATATGGAACAATAAATAAAAAAATTGGTGTAGTTTACATCATCAATCTAATACACTCCGAAACTTATTTGGTTACAAATTTTTGACCCTTAAATTCTTTTGAGTAGTATACTTTATTTATTTGATTTTCAAATTGGCTTTTTGGCAATATTTCTGATCAAATATATTTGCCAAGTTTAACTTTTAGTTCACAACTGGCAAATGACAGATTAACCCCAATAAAAACTTATCAACTTGGTTGCAATACAAGGTAGCTTGTTTTTGGCATATTCAGTTATAGAAGAGTGACCTTTAAATATAAACAGCCCACTGTAAATCATATATTTTATTACATACCAGGATCATGTAGTACTACTTTTAAGACTATAATATTAATAACATACTTTTATTATACATTTTATTCATTATTAAGGGGCAATTACAAGTTACTTAGTAAGGTAATGTCAAATAATAACTACATTTGGTTCTTAGAAGTGCAAATGAAGTTACAAACCGATTGGGTTTTTATATACTGAGTTTGCTGCAATTTTAAAAATGTTATCGACTAACAGACTTTTTAACGATTGTAATTACATATCAAATATATTTTTCTACATAAAATATTAGTATATTAGGCTGTATATTCAACGTGTTTCTGATCATTCTACTATTTGTACTAAGTTAAATTTCATTTTATTTCCTAAAATATATTTTTTCATACATACTAAATTATTTGAAGACAAAATCCAGTTTGGGCTTCTTACAAATATTAAGACGACCAGAAACACATTGAATATACAGACACTGATATTCTAAACAAGAAAATATATTTAATATGTAAGTTTAATCGGAGAAATATTTTATTTTTTGGAAACAATACAATGCAGCAAACTCAGGAATGTCCCTTTAAGCTTTGTCTTCAAATGTATTTTGAAGGCAATAATAGTTTTATCATTTTCACATTCAATAAACATCAAAAAGATCTTTATACTTCACCTACAGGTTAAAATAAGTTTAGAATAATAAAGTGGTTATTTGTGTTTTTTTAACCACCAGTTTAACCTCAAAGATTACATAACACCTTGGAACAATATATCCTGCAAATATTGCAAATACCACCATCTCCTTTTTCTTCTTAATCTAAAACACATCACAGTTTTTGGAACACTTAATGCACTGATTGTATGTTAGTGAAAGATTTATTTGTCTGCCCTCTGAAGACACAGAGTTTGATAAGACTATTATCTTGACAACTAGTCTTGATCTCTGTTGCAGCAGCTGTCAGAAGCTTTGCACTGGGATGTCCCTGTATCAGCAGGCACAATGTCTGGTTGCAGCCAATAAGGAACAAGTAATTTCTGGTATGTCATTTGTATTCCGATGGTGTTACAATCAACAAGCTAAATCAGTTCTTTATTGAAGATGTTAAATAAAGTATTTTTTATCTTTATACAGATTGTTTTGCTTTGAGAAAGTTGAAAGTAGGTGTTATTTTCTTGGCAACTCCAGTGGCATTAACTTTTATTAATTATAATCAACGAGCCAAATCAGTTCTTCATTGAAGATGTTAAATAAAGTATTTTTGATCTTTAGTATTCTTTACACAGATTGTTTTGCTTTGAGAAAACGAAAGTACATTGTAGGTGTTACTTTCTTGGTAGTACCAGTAGTATTAACTTTTAATAAATACAATCAACAAGTTAAATCAGTTCTTTATTGAAGATGTTAAATAAAGTATTTTTGATCTTTATACAGATTCTGTTTTGTTTTGAGAAAGTTGAAAGTAGGTGTTACCAGTGCTTTCTTGATAACTTTAGTAACATTAACTTTCATTAATTACCAGAATATTTAGGCAGGCAAAAAATAAAAGTATAATGTCTTTAAAATGAAAAAACAACAACCCCACTTTGGAATAAAACATTTTGAAGTTGTTCTTTGTTGTCTTTTCATTGATTAATCATTCATGAATTTTTTAATTTTTAAATTTTGTATTTTAGTATTATCGCAATTATAGAATTCTACTAAAAAAAGGTATCAGTATGTTATACATCTCATGTACATTGCATATGTTTAAAAAAAACCAAACTTTTATAAAGTTTTTTTTTGGGGGGGGGGGGGGGTTCAAATATAAGCTGCATAATAAAATGTATATAAAGACCATTTAAATATAAATGACAACTTAACAGATTCTTCCAATGAACATTAAAAGCAGTTGTTTTGGGAGAGTATTATATATTTAAGATATTTAAGTGGGTTTTTTGTACCCCTCCCTGGAAAAAAACATCCAGCATGGTGGTGGGAACTTTAAAGTACCCTTTCAGCCCAACCAGTACATGCATCCACATACTGTATGGGCAGAACCCATCATTGCACAATATGTTTCAACATCAAAGATGTTACTGAACAATACATCAACAGGTCCAACTACCAGTATGTTAGTATCAGACATGTTTTGACTGGCGGTGAGGAAACACTGTGTCGCCTCCTTCTTATATCACAGACCATCAAATAGACCAGGGCTCTTTGAGTGTTGACATAACTCAACCATACCACTATCTGAACCCAAGAGTATTACTAGAATATCATAGTATGAAAAGAAATAAAGAGTGAATGAAGTATTTAAAAAGCATCCATTGTAGAAGGAAGAAAGTTTGTTTTGTTTAATGACACCACTGGAGCACATTGATTAATTAATCATCGGCTATTGGATGTCAAACATTTGGTAATTCTGATTCAGTCAACAGAAGAAACTCGCTACATTTTTCTTAATGCAGCAAGGGATCTTTTATATGTGCTTTCCCACAGACAGGAAAATACATACCACGGCCTATGACCGGTTGTGGTGCACTGGTTGGAAAAATAAAAAACCCAATCAGTTGAACGGATCCACTGAGGTGGTTCGATCCTGTGACACAAGCACATCAAGTGAGCACTCAACCGACTGAGCTAAATCTCGCCCCCTGCATTGTAGAAGTAATTGCTATAGTTAGAGAATAACCGATACTTGAAATACATGTAGTAAGAAAATATATGACAATAGCTATTCCTTTGATATTTCATCACATCAAGGTAACAGTTAGCATAGAGACATGGTGTAAATATTTAACAGTAACAGCTCCCTTGACGTTTTACCATATAAATTAAGTAACAGTGTTAGTGTAAAACCAAGATGTAAATATGTATGAATAACTTAAAAGTCTCCCTTGTTGGATTACTATAATCATTAAGGGTGTTAATAGGAAGCCAAATTGTAAATATTTATCAATAATTGCTTCCTTAATGTTTTCGGCCCATGGGTCTAAATGGTCACCTGAGTAAATTGTTGACTCAACCTACCAGACTCATTGAGTTCATGACACCCATATTCGTGTTTGTGTATGTCTGTGTATGTGCGCGCATGCATGCATGCGCGTGTGTGTGTGTGCATGTGCGTGTTTCAGAATGATAAAATCCATGATTTTCTTTTTTCACAGGTCAAGGGAAGCTTAAATAAAAGATCCCTTGCTGCCTGTTGTAAAAGAGTAGCCTATGTGGCGACAGCGGGTTTCCTCTCAAAATCTGTGTGGTCCTTAACCATATGTCTGACGCCATATAACCGTAAATAAAATGTGTTGAGTGCATCGTTAAATAAAACATTTCTTTCTTTCTTTTTCCACAGGTCAAGGACGAGATTCTCATCAAATTTAGTTGGAAATGGTCTGGTAGCTCTGAAGAAATTACACTTTAAATGCATTTCTCCATATACAACACTAGTAAACTTCATGTACTATTAATGATGGTTAATTGTTGCACCATTTTCTTTTTACATATCCCTCTTCTTTTTTTCTTGTAGGATAAAAAAAACACAGTTTAATCCATTTGAGTGTTATTTTTTCACCCAACATTTAAAACATTTATTTTTATGTTCCGTATTACAACCCTATGGGTTATACAATTTGGCACCGTCTTTCTGAGAAAGTTGATAGTAATCAGTCAAACAATTTTACCTGTAGGAGTGCTTTAAAAGGAATTCTCAACATGCTGATGGCAAGAATAATACTCTAAGAAATAAAGAAGTGTTCATCCTATAACAAAAGACTATATACTATGAGCTGTAAGAAAGAAAAAAACAACAGTGGGTCAATCCACCATCATTTTTATTATAACAGAATCAGTTTTTCATTCAGCAAACATTTTGTTTTCAAAATCTTGATTAGCAATATTTCTAGTCAATTAAAAATTTATTAGCAACTACTGTTTAATGTTTAAAAATTGTGTAGCGATCTCTGAAACTTGTGTAGTGAATCGCGGTGTGATACTGAACAAAATATTCCCTGTCATTAGTATAGCCTTTTTTAACATCATGTTTGGTACCACTCGTCATTTCAAAACAAAATTTTTATCATCATACATGATACAATAAACTGGTTTTGTGCAAAATTCCACTGGTTCTGCATTGCATACTTTTCTTTCTTTTGAACTTTAACAAGTGGGACCTTTCTTTAATTCACCCAATATACTCGTATTTAAAATTTTACCATATTCTGTATAGAACCAAGCATCTTTTCATTTCATTTCATTTCTAAAATAAGCAATTAAAAAGTTACAGGAAATAGTCAAACAAGTTTTCAATGTCTGAAATGCAGCAAAAATAAATAAAAATAAATAAAGGTAAAAAATTAAAAAGATGAACATCTATTTCACTTTGCTGAAAACAAAATTTAAAGGATGGTGAAATGGGTTAAAGCAGTTTGATTGGCAACTAACGTCTTCTATACCGTGAATTCAAAATAGCATTACCAACAAAAGAAACCAGACAATTAATATTATGACGTAAACGGACCTTTCTTCGTAGCTGGCAGCCATTTGGAGCCCCCTGACAATTACGATGGTACAGAAATGTACAAACAAGTCTTTATCTGACATCCGATCAGCACAATAAACAAACAGCAAGCAGACAGCACTTAACAATGATAACTAATTTTACCGCAAATATATGTCAGGTAAACAGCATTGGAAAGGCTACACGATCTTCTTTTTTTTATATTCCAAATGAGCCTGTTGATTGATGATGGAAAGAGGCAAGTAGTGCAGACAAGTCAAATGTTGGGATGAGAAATGGAAAGAAAAGAAAGGAACAGGGAAAGGAAACAAGAATTCCTCAGAACGTAATTGGTGTCCCCAATATTGCATCCATAGATAATATCTCTATTGTATCCATAGATACTATCTCTATTGTATCCACAGATAATATCTCTATTGTATCCATAGATACTATCTCGATTGCATCCATAGACACTATCTCGATTGCATCCATAGATACTATCTCTATTGCATCCATAGACACTATCTCGATTGCATCCATAGACACTATCTCTATTGCATCCATAGATAATATCTCTATTGCATCCATAGATAATATCTCTATTGCATCCACAGATATTATCTCTATTGCATCCATAGATAATATCTCTATTGCATCCACAGATATTATCTCTATTGCATCCATAGATAATATCTCTATTGCATCCACAGATATTATCTCTATTGCATCCATAGATAATATCTCTATTGCATCCACAGATATTATCTCTATTGCATCCATAGATAATATCTCGGTGCGTGTTAAAGAAAACAAGAATTCTTTGAAATTAAATGTCTCGCCTACTATAAAGTTATTTGGTGCTGCAGATACTGAATCCAAAAGATCTTCGTCAGTTCATGGTAAAGAAAACAAGAATTCTACAGAATTAAATATCTCACCTACCATAAGCTTTTCTGGTGCACTATTATCTATAGATGCAACTATAAACCAAGTTTCATTGACTTAGGATTTATAGTTTGTGAGAAACTGAGCTAAATATGAAACTTTTTAACTAACACAAAAGTTGATGTCATCACCACTGGCACTAGCTGTCAGAAAAGTAATAAGTACATCTCACTTTTTTACTTACAGTAAACGTGAGACAAAAAGATTTTTAAAAACTTTAAAATTAAAAAAATTACAGTAAATTTCAAAATTGTTTAAACATGCATTGGACATCTACAGATTTAATTATAAACCAAGTTTCATTGATGCGGGACTTGTAGTTTGTAAGACATGGAAGGAAGGAAATGTTTTATTTAACGACTCACTCAACACATTTTAATTATGGTTATATGGCGTCGGACATATGGTTAAGGACCACACAGATATATAGAGAGGAAACCCGCTGTCGCTACTTCATGGGCTACTCGTTTCGATTAGCAGCAAGGTATCTTTTATATGCACCATCCCACAGACAGGATAACACATACCACGGCCTTTGATATACCAGTCGTGGTGCACTGGCTGGAGCGAGAAATAGCCCAATGGGCCCATTGACAGGGATCAATCCCAAACCGACCGTGCATCAAGCGAACGCTTTACCACTGGGCTACGTCCCGCCCCTGTGAGAGATGGAGCCAAATGTTAAACTTTAATTTTGAACTAAAACGCTACAGCCCATCACCGCCATCATCAGAAAGGGGATACCTGTATGTATCTCGCCTTGTTAATTCGTATTTTAAAGGTGTGACAATAAAAAAATCCTGATAGGAAGGAAAGGAAAGAAGATCTTCAAAGATATTCCATAATAATATTGTACAAAAAAATCAGCATTTATGGCATTATACACAATAGCAGTGGGGGTATTCTGTACAGGTCTGATTCAGTTCTAAACCTTTGTCAGCAATGTTCTTCAGAAATGATTGGAAGGAAATGGTTTATTTAATGACACACTCAACACATTTTATTTATGGTTATATGGTTAAGGACCACACAGATATTGAGGGAGGAAACCCACTGTAGCCACTTCATGGGCTACTCTTTTCGATCAGCAACAAGGGATAATTATATATGCACCACCCATAGACAGGATAGCACAGTCATACCACAGCTTTTGGTGTACATCGTGGTACACTGGCTGGAACAAAAAATAGCCCAATGGGCCCACTGACAAGGATCTGTCCCAGACCAACCGTGGCATCAAGCGAGCGCTTTACCACTGGACTACGTCTCGCCCCATCCACCCCTCAGAAATCATTGATGCACTGTTATTTCATGACAACTGACCAACTGTTATTTCTTAACTTGTGTTGGATTGGATTGGATTGGATAACATATTAACGTGTCTATATCCAATTAAGGTTCAAGCACATTTCTCCTGAGCACAATTTCAGACTTAGCCAGTGACTGGGTCCGGGACAGAAAGGGGAGGTGGGGGTGCGGAATTGGAAATGGACAGAATTTTGGAATAGCAATTAGTGAACAAAAAAAAATAATATATATATATATATATATATATATATAAACTGGCGATCAAAAGAAAGTATACCAATTATTTTGTCAAAGTATTAAAAACAACACAAAACACAAGTTGATGCAAATGTTATATTTTGAAAGTATAATAATTTGGCGATAAATAAACACGAGTATACTCAATGAAACCCATAAAATGATAATATCACAGTGCACAACAGCACTAGGGGTGAAATGTGCGATTTCATAAAGGACCACTCATAATGAAGGTGAATAATTTTGACCACAAAGAACATGTTTCAATAGCATGTATGTCCACCATGTGCAAGTATGCAAGCATGGACCCGACGTCAGACAGTTTGTTAAGTGCCTAATGATGACATCAGGTATTGCCTTCCACTCCTGCCTCAGTGCCTGTACCAACTGATCCCTGTTCATTGGAGGGTTAGGACGACGTCGAATTCGCTGGCCAAGATGATCCCACAAATGTTCTATCAGTGACAGGTCAGGTGAATGGACTGGCCATGGCAAAACATTGACGTTTGCGGAGAAGAACTGTTGCACCACACGAGCTGTGTGAGGTCTGGCATTGTCCTGTTGAAACAAGAGTCTAGGATGGTGTTGCAAGAACGGTAACAGGACGGGACGTAAAATCTGGTTGATGTAACGGTGTGCGTTAAGATTTCTGTCAATGACAATACGGTCTGTCCACTGTTGGCCACAGACACCGCCCCAAACCATCACAGATCCACCACCAAACGGTTCAGTCTCCTGAACACAGCACAGAGCTGTTCTCTCTCCTGCACATTGGTATATCCGAGTCCTGCCATCAGCTCTGAATAACTGGAACCTGCTCTCATCAGAAAAGAGTACACTTGCCAGTTCCGAAATTGCCAACGTTGAAACTGACGTGCCCAACATAAACGTCAAAGTCGATGTTGCCTCGGCAATGTCATCCCTCTGAATGGTCGATAGGCCCTGATACTATGCTGTCGGAGTCAACGACGTAGTGTGATGACTGATGACATGTCCAAGGCCAGTCGCTGCAGATGACGTCACAGTGAGGAATCTGTTACGTAAGTGTAAGATGCGGAGATGGCGGTCCTCGTTGGCTGTTGTGACGCGGGGTCTTCCACTTCATGGTCTGTTTGCAGTCACCCTGTAACGCTGTATTAACCTGGTGATCGTCAATTTTGTGCAATTCAGGATTCTTGCCACATGGGCATAACTCGCACCCACCTGCACCATACCAATAGCTCTCTCTCTTTCTTCAGCAGTTAGCCTTGCCATGTTCTCTGGTGTTTTACTGTTGGCTAAGGCATGTTCTAAGCAATGGCACCCTTTTTTATACCCTTATGTGCATGAGTATCATGTTTCTCATACAGTATAAATTTGATGAATAAACTCATTCTGCACGTTCGGCATCGCCCAAACGCAGCAATGTGCGACTATTCGTCATTGATTGCATTATAACGAACAATACTGGAACCTATCTAACCTTCCATGAACATGTATTGTGTTTATTTATAATAAAAATAATTGGTATACTTTCTTTTGATCGTCAGTTTATATATATATATATATATATATATATATATATATATATAGATACAAAATGTACATACATACATACATACATACATACATGTATATACATATATATATATATATATTAGTAGTCGTTTTCGAGTTGAAAGACGCTATTTTATAGAGTGCTCAACCGTGTGGGAGCCAAATATATCGTTAAAAAGTGTATGTTTTTCTCTACATGACAGGCTTGTTTCGTGAGAGAGTTGAATTGCTCTCACTCATCAGATGTAGATTTAATTACACCGTCAACGGAAAGCTGATGACGTAATGGACTCTGTGACGTCGAGGTTACGTCACTATGCAGGTCTATAGGTGATGTGTGGTATATATACTGTGTGGTATATATACTGGTATATAGACGAAATATACTGCGCACACGAGGAGTTTTCAAAACGCAACACAGAAGAACGCAACAGCGCTAAGTCAGTACATTTGGACTCTGAAGGATAGATTCACCCCATACACCATTAAGTGGAAAATTTTATCCAAAGCAAAATCATACTCTCCAGCGAGCAAAAGATGTAACCTCTGCCTGAAGGAAAAACTGTTCATAATGTATAAACCTGAAACCAGCACACTAAACTCCAAGAATGAACTCGTATCAGCATGTCGACACAGACGCAAATACCTTCTGTGCGCATACCACACATCACCTATAGACCTGCATAGTGACGTAACCTCGACGTCACAGAGTCCATTACGTCATCAGCTTTCCGTTGACGGTGTAATTAAATCTACATCTGATGAGTGAGAGCAATTCAACTCTCTCACGAAACAAGCCTGTCATGTAGAGAAAAACATACACTTTTTAACGATATATATATATATATATATATATATATATATATATATAGATATATATATGTATATATATATGTATATATATATGTATATATATATATATATATATATATATATATATATATATATATATATGTGTGTGTGTATATATATATATATATTGTGACGGTACATGCTCTTAATTTCTCAAAAGAGAAGAGAAAGAGAGAGAAAGAGAAGAACGTGCATTAGATAGAGAGAGAGAGAGAGAAAGAGAAGATAGGGATAGAGAGAGAGAGAGAGAGAAAGAGAAGAGAGAGAAAGAGAAGATAGACATAGAGATAGAGAGAAAGAAGATAGAGATAGAGAAGATAGAGATAGGGATAGAGAAGATAGAGAGAGGGATAGAGAGAGAGAGAGAAAGAGAAGAGAGGGATAGAGAAGATAGACATAGGGATAGAGAATTCCAGTTAGAAAAATTAAAAGTGGAACATGAGTTAAAGTTGAATACTGAAGAAGTCAGACGAGAAGCCGGAAATGGGTTTAACATGTCGGAGGCTTATAGATCAGTGCCGGTATTTGATGACCAGGAGGTAGATATGTTCTTTCAACTTTTTGAACGGGCCGCTAAGCAGCTAAATTGGCCGCAGTCTAAGTGGACATTGTTAGCTGTGTCTAAGTTTAAGGGGAAGGCTAGTATAGCTTATAATTCAATGAGTGATGAGCGAGCAATTCAATGAGTGATGAGCGAGCAAGTCAGTACGACCTAGTTAAGGCTGCAGTGTTGAGGGCTTATGAATTACGACCTGAGGATTATCGTTTACGGTATAGCGAGTTGAGAAAAACGCAGGGTCAGTCTTATAGTGAGTTTGTGGCTAAGAAGGCAGGGATGTTTGATAAATGGGTGGTGTCTCATCAGGTAGAGTCATATACCGAGTTACGGGAGTTGTTGATCTTACAGGACATTAAAAATGGATTACCAGTTAGCTTACGTATTCACTTAGAGGATCGTGAAGTCAAAAAGATAGAGGAGGCAGGCATAGTGGCAGATGATTACGTGTTAATACACAAAGCTCAGGCAGTACAGGGTAGCTCTGTACAACAGGGTGATAAGAAGACATTTCAGCCAGGTTTTTCCCGGGAAAGTAACTATCGGGGAGAGTCATCTAGTTGGTCAGCTAGTCAGGCAAGGAATGCACCTGGTGGGCAAAGTAAGCATAGACCTGCATTATCATCCAATGCACGAACTTTTCGTCCACATTGCAGTTACTGTAAAAAGGATAACCATCTTATCGGGGACTGTTTTAAAAGGAAACGCGATAATGTGCAAGTGGTCGGTTTAGTGAGGTCAGCTCCGTTAGCGAGAGAGTAAACCTGTATGTGTCCACTGGTATGGTTTGTGATGTGAAACAAGAATTGAGTCCTAAGGCTATATCAGTCTATAGAGATACCAGGTGTAGTCAGAGTCTGACAACGCAAAAGTGTTTAGCTGGTATTGAAAATTCAGACATAGGACGTAGTTTGGCTTTAACCTCGGTTACTGGAGAAAAAATGGTTGTCCGGTTACATAAGGTTTTCTTGTGTTCGAAGTTTGTGGCGGGACCAGTCGTTATGGGTGTTGTGAAGGACTTGCCTATTGAAAACATAGGAGTTTTGTTGGGTAATGATTTGACTAGTCAGTGTTGTCAGCCGAAATGTGACCAATTGTTAATTAAAGACAGCCCTTTACCAGTAGAAGAGAGTGAGGTTGATGAGATTAGATATCCTGCGTGTGTAAAGACTAGGGCTATGGCCAGTAGGTTAGCACAAGACGCAGAGGATATTTGTGATTTGTCTGATACGTGTGTGAGCCATGAAATTGGAGTGGATGAGGTTATCAGTAAAATGGTAGATAAGTTAACTGAGGAATTAAATGTGGTGGAACCTGTTGATCTCCCGCAGAGGGGAATTGAACCAGTTGTGTTTGATAGAGGGGATTTACCTTGTAATAGACAAGAGTTAGTACTAGAGCAGGGGGCTGATCCAAATTTGTTGGCAGCTCGCACTACCTTGTTAACTGTGGACAAGGGAGTATTAATGAATAAGAGAGTTAGGGATAGGAAGGCTAGGAAGCAACTGAGCCATGCTCAGAGCAAAATAAAATCAGTGTTTGATAGGAAGACTAAGAGTCGGGAATTTAAACCAGGGGATAAGGTGCTGCTGTACCTTCCCATTAAACGGGGTTCTGTGCAGAACAGGTATTTCGGGCCCTATGTTGTGCACAAACGGGTTAATGAGACAGGGTATGTGATAAACACTCCTGATAGGGTTAGGAAAAGTAGGTATTGTCACATCAATTTGCTAAAAGGTTATTTTGACAGACTGCCGATAGTTCCAGAGAGACCGGTCCAAATTGAGAGTCACTCAGTTTCCTGTGATGACGTCAAGACTGCAGAGGTCAAGTTGGCCAACGGCCAGATTCTAGCAGACTTGAACCCCCAGCAAGCAAAGTTGACTACGTTGAAACAAGACAATGTTTCCATTTGTCAGGACCTTCCAACGGTTACCAACACCTTAAGCCAGGATATGCGCTTGGAACCCAACACTACCCCGATTCGACAGCATGCCTATCGGAGAAAACCTGGAAAATGTGCGACACTGAAAAAGAAAGAAACGAAGTTCCAGTGGTCAGGTGAATGCGAGAAGTCATTCAACCGTATCAAGCAGATGCGCTACTCGTCTCCCGTGATGGCAGCACCAGACTACCGAATGCCGTTCAAGCTAGCTGTGGGTGCCAGTGACGTGGGTGCTGGAGCTGTGCTGTTCCAAGAAGACGAAGACGGACTGGACCATCCTAATGAAAGCCTCCAACCAGAGAGTTTTGAGATGGAGTCTTCTTCTGCAAGAATACCCAATTACCACTGAACATATCAAGGGCACATCCAATGTAATCGCTGATGCCCTGTCCCGAAGTTGAACGTTATGATAATGTATTGATACTCTTGATTTCTGTTTTGTTTTGATATATTTTATTTGTATACCAGGGACTCAGAGACTCAGTGTGATTACTGGTAGTCACCTTATTATTACATGTGTTATAAATGCCTGTATGCGTCGGTTAACGCACCTTTTTGTTTTAATGTAATATATTTCCCTATTCCTAGAGTAGAGGAAATATCCTTTTTGAGGTGGGGGGGGGTGTGACGGTACATGCTCTTAATTTCTTTTCGCCTGTGGCGTTATTAATGGTTTTAGAAGGCCGTGTGCAGTTCTAAATTGCACTTATCCAGGTGGGCAACTTGTTACGTAATACCTCCGCGCGACCGTACACACTTAGCGAGGTGCGGAGGCCATGTGGCGAGTAGTTATGTAATACCTCTGCGAGTGCGGTTTTTACAACCGTGATTTGGCGACGATGGCGACAGCCAGACTGACGATCAGAGAAAAATTATACCGACTCGGGGAGAGGTGGAATATCAGATGATAAGATTCGGTGCCGCCTTGTATGCCCAGGCGATATTCTGATTTATAATAAATAGCTAGGTTTTTTTTAGATATCGAGGAGAAGCAAAAAGGACAGAACAAGGAAGGCTTCCCGGGAACGTTGTCCGTTTGGACTTTGGTAAATATTTTATTTCTGCTCTGTTGTATAACCTTGATGTGATTGATGTGACTTTTAAATATTTTAATACTGTATTATACCAATATTCTTTAGACAGTGTCTTCGGTCATCTGACGAAGTAAATCGTAGACTTTTTGTTCTAACATTATACGAGTATTTGGTAATATAAAGCTTAGCCGGTCATCCTAGAAGACCTAGGTAAACTGTAGGTTATTGTCTTTATTGTGATATGTACAAGTATTAATTCTGTGTTATAAGGTTACTGAATGAGTAGTTAGGGTTAATTAAAAATTAACCAGTTAGGAATAGAGCTGTAATTCCTTTATTAATTAAGTTCCCCTAGAAGCGTTTCTCAATTATCACACGTGTGGGTGTTGTGTCACGGTGAAGTGTTTAGCATATTGTGTAAACTAGACACCTAGAGATTAACTAATTAAGTGATCAGTTCTG
>NC_054706.1:52718537-52736551 GCF_016097555.1 Gigantopelta aegis
CCTATTGTTTTCGCTTCCTATTTATTGCACGAGTTTATTTTGTGCAAGAATATATACCATGAGCAGTCGAGTGGTATGTTCTTGTGCAAAATAAACTCATGCAATAAATAGGAAGGGAAAACAATGTATGTGAAGTTCTGTATTTATTACATACCTCCTTTTATGTTTTACAAACACAGTTTTTAATTTAACGTCATAACAACTCTTTTTTAAATCTATGATTAATACTCCTTTCATGGATTTACTTAACTTTAAGAATTCTACTCTGCAGCAGCCTTGTGTAATGTTTTGAATACAACGTGACGTAATTTGTAAATCATATATGACGTCAGTAACTAAAAGGTGCTAACTGCAGTAAAACTAAAAAGGGAAATCCCCATTTAAAAGTTCCGGTCCATATTGCACATATGTGTGATACAAAATAAATTTATTACATGGTGTCAAAATGCCTTTATTACTATAGTAAGATTGAATAGGTATGTAATAAAAATAATAATGCATGAATTCACTTTTTCATACATATCTTTTAAAATGTTAAACATTTGACCTTGAATACCTCTCATATACATCACATACAGTAACTTTTTCCTATCTACCAAGTCAAAAGCTTTGTGAAGATCAATAAAAGCAACATAAAATCTGTGTCTAGGCTTTCTAAGATATTTTTGACACAATGTCTGAAGTGTAAATATATGATCTATTGTGGAGTAATCATTTCTGAAACCTGCCTGTGCTTCATGGATAATATTATTAAATTCAAGCCATGTCCTAATCCTAGTTTCTAAAATAGAAGTAAATAATTTTCCAATAATATTTAATAATGAAATACTTCTAAAGTTATTTGGATCTGTAATATCTCCTTTCTTAAACAATGGAATAATTAAGCCCACATTCCAAGAATCTGGGAATGTACCACTATTTACCACAGAATTAAATAACATCCTTAGATATGGTATAATAAATAATGCATTCTTAAAAAACTCTGATGGCACACCATCCACACCTGGGCATTTACCTAACTTAAGTGATTTTATAGCACTTCTTACTTCTTCATCATTAATAGCATCAAAGGTAGAATTAAATGTAATGCAGTCAACACAATCAACAGGGTCATGATTAGTAATAAAATCATTTAACTCATCATCAAAAGATGAACCATGACAAACACTAGGATTAAGCAAGGTTTTAAAATATGAATGCCACTTCTCTAGAGATATGCTTGTTTTAAACCGTGACCTTGAAAAACACTTTCCAGTCATGATTTTAGAGTTTTATACTTTGCTTGATTCATTACAGATTTTTAAAATCAGAATTTATAGAATTAGTAGCCTATTTTATTCACATTAACAAATAATTTTTAAAATCCAAAGTTCTATTAATTCTGTTTTAAAAAAATCTGTAATGAATTGTACTAAAATAACATTTTATTGCAAATTTAACAATAAAAACTGAGGGGCTAAATTAATTGCATTTGTGCAAACTCTTTAAACTAAGTAACATTAGTTTTGTGTACCGGGTATGTTTGCCAAATCGTGATGACGTCATATTTAGTATGTACAAAATCATTGGTGTGTAAGTGCCAAATCATCCAATGATCTTGGACATTTACACCGAAGTAAAGTTTCCTTTATTTAAACAGGGTTCGTACGGGTCCTTAAAATCCATGAAAGTCCAAGATTTCTGAATTGTAAAATTTAAGTACTTAAATATCCATAAATTTCAGGAAACTGTTCAAAAGTCAATAAAAGTCTTTTGTTGTTTATAAAATTTCTGTTTTTGATTTTGCTCGTCTTTCCTACAAAATATTTTGTCAAAACATTTTTGCGGCGGCATTCGTATTAAAGTCGTATTCCTGTCAACCGGTCGATCGTCTAGACATGCTGGTGAGCACAGCCTGAAGTTGGTCACGTGTCTGCATTCGGGTCATCTCGGGGAACCTCGGCCACCATGAATACTGTTAGTAACATAGCCCGTGTTCTGCTTACCGAAACCCCATTGCTTATGACGTAGTTTGGCCATGCTGGATGACAGGCTAAAATTCAAAGAAATTCAGACAATAAGCAGCGATGCCTGGACAGTGCCATTTTCAGGATGCGTGTCTTGTCCATGATGATTACAAAAATTGGTTGAAAAAAGGTAGCTCCCATTCTGAGGCTGGATGCCGTGTATGTCACAAGGAATTTTCGGGGAAAAATATCCGCCCGGTCCCCCCCCCCCCTCCCTAACCCTAACCCTAACCTTAACCCCAACCCTAACCCCAACCCTAACCCTAACCCTAACCCCTAACCCTAAACCCTAAACCCTAAAACCTAAACCCTAACCCCTAACTAAAAATAATAATGGAGGGGACCGGGCGGATATTATACCATCAGACGAACCAATGTATTTAATTCGATAATTATATATTTTATTATTAAAAGCACAGGCATGTGAAATGTCAGCGGAAAGGCGGAAATTCGCGGTTTTTAAAATACGTTTCCGCGCCAAAAATATAATTCCGCTCTTTTTTTATTTTTATTTTTTTATTTATTACTGTGGAATTATAAAGATCTGGACAATCCTGAAACCGGTTTCCAAACGAATCGAATACAAACCGGAAATGGAAACGGAAATACATAGTGTTACTATTTTCCCGCCATTATATGCTTGTTTTTATGCGTGAGTACTTTTTATAATTTAGATTTTCCTCTTTTTTTTCAATTCTTGCTCACATCCCTGAAAGCAACAGACAAAATAAATTTGCCCAGACGCATCGCAAAAAAATGTAGGTGACTTTTATATTGTCTTGCTTCTTACTTTTACAAAATGTCCGACAACACTAAACGACTCATAAATAGAGTACGGTAGAGTATTTTTTTTAATAAAATTATTCCAGCCAATCTGAATGGCTAAAGTTGAAAGCGCGCCAATTGAGAGTGACATCATGTGTGAAATGTGTCACTGTAACAAGAAGTCTTATTGTAGATGTGTTCGGAAACAGGAAATTTCCAACTTGTCAAACCTTAATTGCCAAGACTAATAATTATACTGTTCATGTATAGCTCGTGAAATTCTTCGTTAACTGTGGTTTCGAATTTCAGTTTATAAATAAATAAATAAATAAAAAGAAAAAACACAAACTTTTCGACTTTTTATCCACATGGGTGTTTTAATTACACTCTCTTCCTTCCTTCCACGGGTTATTCGTTTAGGGAGAAGTGATTAAATTTTGAGACGGTCCCTAACTCAAATCTTAATGAAATTGCGAGTGTCCAATGTAAACGTTGATTGTAAAAGGCAGGAAAAATTGTAACATTGAAACACTAGTCGGCTACTGCTAGTCATTAACATAAATGACGTGTTGCGTTCATTGAGTGTGATTTGTGGTTGTGATGTTCAAAATATTTTTGTTCAGTTTATGTGATCATATTCAGTGTTAGCGACATTGATTAGAACGTTACTGACTAGTAAACACATGCTTGCCCAATCGCAAAAATAATAATATTACAAGTTGGAGCTGACCCACTTTTATGACCCAATGACCTACTTAAAGACTGCTAGAGTTAAGGTAGTCATGTTTGGTATCAAACCAAAGCTTATGAAGTGTAGGTTTGAGCTGACCCACTTTTATTACCTACATGCTTATTATGTACTTCTTTATTTTTCAGCTATGAGGTCTGTGGGGTCAACTTTGGCTAGAATTGGAGACTATTTGGTTCCTGGAGCTGATCCATTCTCAGATGCAGAACCAAAGCCAGCACCTGGCCCTCCCCTCGACCTAGCCCTGCTGCTCATCCAGCGCCAGCTTCCTCTAGATCTGGATGTGGTGGAAAGGAAACTCTTACGGCAGAAGTGTTGTGGTTTATGAAATGCGTTGAATCACATTATTCTTTTAGTTCATGTCAGCAGATGTTTCAAGGGCATCCTGTAGTTGACACGTTCTCCTGTGGTGAAACAAAATGCAGGTATCTCTGCCAATTTGGACTTGCTCCCCACTTCACTTCTCTTCTAAAGAGTCGCATAAATAAAGACAGTGAATATGTTTTGCTGTTTGATGAAAGCATGAACAACAAGACTAAAAATAAACAATTAGGCATTCATGTAAGATTTTGGCACCATGACCAAGTCCACACTAGATACCTAACATCACAATTCATTGGTCATGCTGCTGCAACTGATTTATTGGAACACTTCAATGCATCAACTTCTGATCTACGTAGAAATGGTTTGTTGCAGGTATCTATGGATGGCCCGTCAGTGAATTGGTCTTTTTATGACAAATTGGGGAAAGAAATAAAGAATGAGTGTGGTATGGGACTGTTGAATATTGGGAGCTGTGGCCTCCATGTCATTCATGGAGGGTTCCAGACCGGCGCTCGTGAGACTGGTTGGGGTCTTGATGATCTTCTCTCCTGTCCATACAACCTGTTTAAAGATACCTCAGCCAAGCGAGATGATTTTACTGATATAACTGGGTGTAAAGAATTTCCATTGAGAATGGTTCTGTGTGCAGCAGAGTTCTTCTACTGTGGCCTCACATGAAGTTATTTGTTGAGGCATGTGAAAGCAAGAAGAAGCCAAAACCCACCACCAACTCTTATAAAACTCTACGTGATGCAATGAAGGATAAGCTGACTGTGGCAAAACTGTCTTTTTTCAGGTCATTAGCCAGTGCATTTGAGCCATTTTTAGCCTTGTACCAAACGGATAAGCCAATGGGTCCCTTTCTTGTTCATGATATTGAGAGACTAGTCCGAAATCTGTTAGAGAGGTGTCTTAGGTCAGATGCATTACAGAAGGCTTCTACTGCATATGACTTGTTAAAGCTGGATCTTGAAAAGGAAAGGGTAGAAAACAAAAAGATAGAAGTTGGTTTCAAGGCTGAAAGTGAACTGAAGCCCCTCCTGAAAACCAAGGCCATCAGTGAACGCCAGGTGTTTGAGTTCAGAGAAGACTGTAGACAATTTGTGGTAAAATGTGTTAACAAAATCTTTGAAAGGTCTCCTCTAAAGTATGGCTTAGCAGTAAATATGGCTTGTCTGGATCCCAGGTAATCAAGAACACTCAAAGTCAAAATTGAAACGTCTGTTGGAAAACTTGGTGAATCTGAACAGGGTTGATGGTGAAGATGTAGATATGTTGGTTGCAAGTTACAAAGAACTACTGCATGATGTGGCAGGGTGTGAACTGAAGTCTAGATTCAAGGACTTTAAGGTTGAAGATGACAGGGTAGATGAGTTACTCTATGAATGTATGGGTAAGAACATAGTTTCTAGTTGCTAGTTTCCCATGGTCAGGCATCTGTTGAGAGGGGTTTTTCTCTCAACAGACAGATAGAGAAGGACAACTTGGGTGAAGGAATGCTTGTGGCACTGAGGCAGATTATTGATTATTTTGTAATGGTAGGTGGAATCCTCAAAGTTGAAATCACAAAGGAACTGCTACTCTCAGCCTCCACTGCCTGACATAAATACCATCAATATCTTGAAGAAGAGAAAAGAAAGAAAGGGCAAGAAGCCATCCGAAGAAAACGAAAAATGGTTGAAGATGAAGTGGATAATTTGAAAAAGAGAAAGAATGTGTTAGAATCTGACAGAGAAAATCTGACCACACTGTCAGAAAAATATGCAGATGAGGCTGAGGCAACAAGTGGAAAAGTAACTAGCCACAGTATTCATGTGAAATCAAATGCTCTCAGGCACTCTGCCAAGGAAAAAAAAGGGGAACTCGAGCTTCTAGAAAGAGAAATTGAGGAGAAGGCTAAATCCTTGCCTGCTATGTCCAAAATGGATATTAGCCTAACTGAAGTGAATTGACTAAGACATGGAAGAGTCTAGTGCAAACCCTGACTGTTGAACATTGTGTTAAATTTCACATAAAGTGTAACTTATTGTCTTGTGCTGTTTACGCTAAGTTGTGTGTCATTGACTCAAAGCACCTGGTAAGTTCTGTGTTACATTATTAAAATGCATTTGTTACATGCAAACTAGCTTGTATTTGTGATTTCCTATCTTGTTTAAAGGGACACTAACTCCATGGTCAGAACAGCAACCAAACACAATTTCTACACCTCCCAACAGGTATCCCTCTAAACTGATTTTGAGTGGAGGGTCTACTATGAATTCTGTTTGGCTGTGGTTTAGTCATGAAGTTAATGTCCCTTTAATCTACTTGGCTACACCTTAAAAATGAAATTTTTTGAACAAACAAAAACTTGTGTATGATCAAACTTTCAATAAAAGTATGACAAGATGGGGAAGTACGGTGATGGTAATATAGGTGTCTTGCCTAATTTGTTAAAACTTGCTGCCTTTTGAATAAGTCCAGTTTGTTCAAAAAAATTAATTTTGGGGTATGTATCACTTGTCCACAGAAGACCACAGACTGAATAATATCAGATTTTGCCACGTGTGGTTACCTTAGTTTACCTATGGAATTTCTAGGATGTGGTCCTTAAAAAAGGTTATATTAGACCTAAAAAGTCCTTAAAAAAGACATCTCAAAAAGAGTGGGAACCCTGATTCAGTAGTACAAAAAAAGGTGTTCCTTGTGGGAAGGACTATAATGTACTAGTTACTGGTAATTATCTTGAAAAAATATGCAGTATGACATCATTAAATTTTTGAACACCAAGATACTTGCATAATACAGCTTTTTATTTCTAATAATATATTGATGATACCAAAACACAAGAATAATAATTATATACAGTGAAACCCCTCAAAACCAGACATTTTTCATGGTCCCTTTTTAAATATAAGTAAAGGGGAGAAAAACCCTCTAAACTGGATACCCCTCAAAAGCCAGACATTTTACTTGGTCCTGTGGTCGTCCATGGCAGTTTAGAGGGATTTCACTGTATATATACATCTATAATAAAGTGACCCACTGCATCCCAAGGGAGCACACTGACGCTATGCTTATATGTACATACCAATCTTTAGGTACAGGGTCTGGGGGTGAGACTTAGCCCAGTAGTAAATTGCTGGTATCGGCCCACTATCCCTGATTTCACTAGCCCTGGTACCACTAGCCCTGAAAAATGACCAATTAATGGCTGCCATGGATGTTACATTTCTTTATACTACTCCCCTGTACATATAAACTATTAATAAATAAACATGTCTTGTTTTAGATGAGATACCCTTTTAATGCCTCAGTTGAAAACGTGGAGTACTTACTTAATCCTATTCGTACAATTCCTTTATCTATAAACATGTGTTGTTTTAATATGCTCGCTGTGTGTTAATCCTCTTCATACAATTCCTTTATCTATAAACATGTGTTGTTTTAATATCACTATTACTGTCAATACATAATTAGTAGGGACCTCTATATATGAATGTTGCAAATGTGACTATACAGATAAATGCTCGCCGTGCGTTATGGCGGAGGTAACCTTTGTAGAGGGTGCCAGAGGCAATAAAGTAGCAATTTTGGATGACTATGTCTTCCATAAGAATGCACAAGTAAAGGCAGGCATGAAATGGAGATGTAGCGAGACTACAAATTTGAAATCCAATGTGTTTATTGTAGTATCTGAGGGGTTAGTTGTCAAACAACAGTAGGAACACAATCACGCTCCCAATTGAAGCTCATAGGTTAAAAGCTAACATGCGCAAGAGGGCTCGTGAAGAGTCAGGTCTTATTCAGGTTATTTATGAGCAGGAGAAGGTGAAGTTGCTACAACCAGAAACCGCTGCAGCTGAAGTTGCAGCTAACCTACCACAGTTCTCAGGTATAAACCATATTTGTTTTGCAAAATATTACATGGGAGGGGATTGGCAAAGCTAATTACAGTGCTATTACCATAAACACTATCGAATAAAACATTTATTTAACTATATTCATTTTTGTAATTACTTATTTGATTTAGTTTGTTTATAATGGGGATGACAACCGGTGGCAGTAACAGCCAATATGACTGACAATCTGGGGCTAGTGGAATCAGGGCTAGTGGGGCTAACTCAAATTGCTTGCTTAATGCACAGCAGGTTGAGGATTAATCCCCGTCGGTGGGCCCATTGGACTATTTCTCACTCCAGCCAGTGCACCACGACTGGTAAATCAAAGACCGTGTGGTATGTGGTATCCTGTCTATGGGATGGTGCATATAAAAGATCCCTTGCTGCTAATCGAAAAGAGTAGCCTGTGAAGTGGCAACAATGGGTTTTTTCCCTCAATATCTGTGTGGTCTGATGCAATATAACCATAAATAAAATGTGTTGAGTGCATCATTAAATAAACATTTCCTTCCTTCCTTTGGGTACAGGTACAATGTATATAGCACAGTGGTTAATTGTTAATGGGGGTGCAATGGATCAAAAGCCTAACAAAGGGTCAATCTCCATCAGTGAATAGACCTGTTGGGTCATTGTCCTTTCCAACCTCTGATTAATATATTATGGCTGTAGTACATGTATGTGCTATCATATCTGTGGAAAAGTGCATATGAAAATGGCTGCCAATTGATTATAAAAACAGACTTGTGGGTGTTGCCTGTCTGTCTGTGTGTCTGTGGTATGTGTGAATATTCCAGAATATTTTCAGTTTAAAATGCAGCATAGAAAGAGTTTTAACTTGGTGCCCCCAACACCTACTCTACTGTTGACTCTTGCTCTATTGTTTCAGTTGTTACTGTTCATCAGGTGTCATATCTCTGAGCTTTTGAAGTGAAACTATTGTTTAAACCTCACAATACTAGGAAAACTCAAATCTTTTCAGGTACACCTTTGGCACACATTTCTGTCTATTGTGACTATTTTCAAATATATCCTGATCAAAAAAAAATTGAATATTTTAATATACTGTTATATATATACTGAACAAAAAAAGAAACTTCCGATTTGTACATATAGTATTTGTTGTGTTAAAGAATTTATTGTGTAATGAAATTATATAGGTAGTATTAGCCTTGAGCTGTATTATCAGGATTCATGAATTTTATCGATTATTTTTGTACTGTTAATCGTCGACAACGTGAAATTCAATTTGCACGTGCATGCATGGTTCGACATGTCCCGTCAGGGGTGGGGAAAAGCCCTTTTTTCCCGGTCTGGGACCGACTCGAGATCTCTGAGACCGAAATTATTTTTTTAAAACGCGCGTTTGCCGGTCCCACTTTTGTCATTCTTGTCGGTCCGAAGCACCTGTCCATTTCTATTACTGAAACAAATTCCTATCGGTCAAGCGGACCGGCCAGCCCAGACATCGGTATCTCGTGCATGATTTAAAATAATAAATAAATAGTGGTCAATAGTGGTCTGGTGTTTCAGACGTTTGTGATTTTAGAGTCTGCCTAAGTATATCGCCAGTCACTGAAGTCGGACCTACAGTAGTGTCAATCGACTGCCACTAGACTACACATTTGTCAAAGTCGCTGAGTGGGTCAAGAGATTACACAGACATTAACGATAGCACCATTCTTGGTTTAGAGAGCCATCAATGTATTACACTCCAATTAAAACAAAGGACCCAGAATTTGCAACTGGTTACAATCAACATCTGTCAACACCTGTGTACGGAGCTCTGTCGGGTCGAGTGTCCTAGTCCGAAGCAAGAGGCTTTTGTGCAATACAAACTGCTTAAAATGGCATAAAATAAAATGAAATAATCTATAAATGTATTTATTGTTGACTGTTCAATGTAGTGTATCCAATAATTATAAAGGATTTTAAAATTAACAAAAGGTTTCCACCTTTTTTTTTTAACAAGTGGGAGTAAGCAGAACAGCTACATGTACTGTTATCTCAAGAGCCAGTAGAGGTCAAATTTCATCCAATCAGTGATGACGTTATTACTCTCTTTGTCTAAACATGTGCTAGCTCAGGCTGTCAAACGCTTCAACGGTGCCATCTTTTATTAATTTTCAAGATACAGTACTGAATAGTCGTACTTTTTATACATACTTTTATTCCTTTTTTTATATTATTTATTCTATTATGTAAAATATTTACAATTTGTGGGGTTTTTCACTGGTCATATGTGATTAATTTTTTTTATTATTATTATTCTCCCCCCCCCCCCCCCCCCCCCCCCCCCCCCCCCCCCCCCCCCCCGGTTGTGACGACATCAAGTGGGACCGATTGACAATTTTATTTTTCCCCACCCCTGTGTCCCGTGTAGTATTTGGTCAATTTGTTTTACTTGTCTTACTGACATTGTTGTCAAGTGAACGAAAATGCTTCAAAATTTGTAAAAAAAATAAAGTTTTTTACATTGTAGCATTTTTAGTATGCCAAGAATACCCAATAATTTACGCGAATGGGCGATTGGCATGCTTGATGCTGGCATGTCGACAGAAGACGTGGCAAGGCATGTTGGGAGTTCTAGTCGAGCGATACGAAATCTTCGCGTAAGATTTCTAACGACAGGAAGCACCAACGACTTGCCACGTCGTGGATGTCCGTGTGTTACAACGCGTGGTCAAGACTGCTATATCATGAACACGCATTTGTGCAATCGATTCCAGACTGCCACTGCTACTGCTGCTAACACACCTGGGCTTCATAATAACCGAATCAGTGGGCAAACTGTTCGTAATCGTCTGCGGAACGACGTCCTTACGTCGGATGTGTTTTAACGCAACATCATCGTCTTAATAGGGCACGTGTACACACTCGTTGGATACGGTGACGCTGGAATACTGTTCTTTTTTCGGATGAATCCAGATTTTCTTTACAACATGGTGATGGCAGGGTGCGCGTCTACCGTAGGAGAAATGAACACTATGCTGACTGTTGTGTTCTTGAACGAGATCGTTTCGGGAGTGGGGGTTCTGTCATGGTCTGGGCAGCCATTGCCCATGGTTATCGTTCACCACTAGTCATCATTGATGGCAATTTAAATGCTCAACGTTACCGCGATGACATTCTCACTCATCACGTCATTCCTCTGTTCCATAACTACGCCAACATCTCGATTTTTCAGCATGATAATGCCACCTCTCATACAGCTAGAGACACTGTAAATTTTCTTAGGACAAATAACATTGATTTCATTGATGACTGGCCCACTAAAAGTCCTGATCTCAACCCCATCGAGCATGTCTGGGATAGTATGGACAGACGATTGAGGCGGCGTCCCAACCCACCCGCTAACGTCAACGAACTTAGTCAAGTGCTCATTCAGGAATGGAACAATATTCCACAGGCAGAAGTCAACATTTTAGTCAATTCTATGCACCTGAGATGCACTGCAGTGGTCAATTCAAGAGGTGGTCATATCCGTTATTAAGTGGGTGGGTTTTTTTTTAACCCCTACCACACTTGGTCAAAATTTCTCCCAGTTTCTGTTAACCTATAGCCATGATTTTTGCACCAAACGATGCATCATGGAACGCTCTTTAAACGCATATATAACAATGATTCCCCCGGTTTGTTTTCATCAAGTTATGTTCAAGCAAAGTTAGCGGAAGTTTCTTATTTTGTTCAGTATATTTGTATACTGTTTTGGTAAGCAGACTGCCAAAATGGGCTTTAAGTATTAACAAGACACTGATAAATTTAGTAGACACAAAAGCTAGACATAGGACACCCCATGCAAATCAGGGTTACTTTGTATTTAGAACAGATTTATTTGATTATAAAAAAAAGAAGAGAATTTTTTTAATTATTTAACGACACACTAAACATTTTATTTACAGTTATATGGTGTCAGACATATGGTTAAGGATCACACAAATATTGAGAGAGGAAACCCGCTGTCACCACTTCATGGGCTACTCTTTTCGATTAGCAACAAGGGTTCTTTTATATGCACCATCCCACAGACAGGGTAGTACATACCACAGCCTTTGATATACCAGTTGTGGTGCACTGGCTTGAACGAAAAATAGCCCAATGGGCCAACCAACAGAGATCGAACCCAGACCGACCGTGCATAGAGCGAGCACTTTACCACTGGGCTATGTGCCGCCCCTGACAAGAGGGAAGCAAGAGGCATGTTTTCCTTTTGCTCACCAACTACACACATAGAAAACATTTATTTAAATTATGTATGCACAGGAAAAATTACCTATCCGGCATAAAAATAATTATGATTCACCCTCCTCCTTCCCCCATATGATGTGGTATATTCTGGAATAACTCTTATCCTATCAAACTGTTTTACAAGTGTTTTCCGGCTCATTTCCAAAGTGATATCTAGAATGGAATATATAGGTCATAGAATTAATGAAGGTTTTGGAGAGGTGTTTTTTTTTCTTTCTCATATTGGCTGTATAGTCATTAAATATGGCATTAGCCAAATTTTTTTCAATTACAGACTCCATTTGAACATGTAGTTTGGAATATTTACACATCAGACAAATTCTTGTGGTGTATACAGACATCTGATTCAGACACGTCAGTCAGTCGATGTGCTGGGCAGATGGTGCCACCCCATGGATGAGCCAGATGGGCAATGCAACCTGTTACAAGGTGTATACTACCAAATCAAATCCCATAGACAACAATAGTAACGTGTGGCTAAAACTCCTACCTGCATCTTATCAATCAACATAAATGACCCGGATATAAATGCTACCACCCCTCACCCTTAAAGTGAATCAGAAAAAATTGGGTGTCAAGCTGCTCATTTCGGAGATAATGGGTAGCGCCTATGACTACCCTAGTTCAATACAAAATTTGAGTACTTTTTTTTACAGGTACACCATACATGTTTCAAGTACAAGACTACTTGACACAGTGGTATAGATGAAATAAAATTGCTTTTTTTTTTTTTTACTCCGATGAAACTATTTTTTTTTCAGTGTACCTTGAACTTTGACCCAGCCGGAAGTTATTTAGTTTAGTACTACCTACAAGCTCAGTTTGGCTGGTCAGACTTGCCACATCGTGTGTGGTTATCTGTTCAGTCTTTACTTATCCTGATATGTCTACTTAACTGTTTGTTAATTAGTGACCTATCTGTGACAGTGTGTATGATTATTGGTTTAGTGTTCTCATGTGAGATGTCTGCTTAACGACGTTTGTTAATTAGTGACCTATTTGCCACATGGAGTATGGTTATCACTGGCGTAGGAAGCGGGGTGGGGGGCAAGGGGGAATGTGTCCCCCCCCCCCCCCCACTTTATAGCAGCAGCTATGGTTTTTATATATTTGTGTGTGTGTGTGTCCCCCCACTTTTTTGGCACCTTGCTATGCCCATGGTTATTGGTTCAGTCTTCTCATATCATGATATGCCTGCTTAACATGTTAAGTGACTTATCCATCCATATTGTGTATAGTTGTTGAAGTAAATCTTCTTATGCCATTTCATATCTACTTCACAGTATATCATAATAAGTTATCTATCTGTGTCACATCATGTATGATTATCGATTAAGTCTTTTTGTATTTAACTGTATTTAAGTGACCTAGCCATCCACATTGTGTATAGTTATTAAAGGCAATTTTTTCTTGCCATGATATGTCTATTTAACTGTGTTTATTAAATGACCTATTCATTGACGTTGTTTATAGTTATTGAAGTAAATTGTCTTTTGAGCGGAATGTAGCCAATTGTCTTTTGAGCGGAATGTAGCCCAGTGGGAAAACGCTCGCTTGATGCGTGGTGGATCTAGGATCGATCCCCGTCAGTGGGCCTATTGGGCTATTTCTTGCTCTAGCCAGTCGACCACAACTGGTATATCAATGGCCGTGGTATATGCTATCCTGTCTGTGGGATGGTGCATATAAAAGATCCCTTGCTACTAATGGAAAAACGTAGTGGGTTTCATCTCTATGACTGTGTCAAAATGACCATATATTTGACATCCAGTACCTGATGATTAATAAATCAATGTGCTCTAGTGGTGTCATTAAACAAAACAAACTTCTTTTTTTTAATTGTCTTTTGCCATGTTGTCTATTTAACTGTTTGTTAAGTTACCTTGTTTGTAGTTATTGAAGTAAATCTCATGCTATGTTATGTTTTCTAAACTATTTATTAAATGACTTATGTAATCTCGTTTTGCAATAAAGTGTCAAATGGCAATAACAACTGTCATGATACATCTTCTTAACTGTTTGTTAAGTAACCTATCCATCCACATTGTTTATAGTTATTAACATAAATCTTCTCAAGCCATGATAATTATGTCTACTTAATTGTCTTTAATTAGTGACATACATTATCTATGATATGTTACGATATGTCACTTAAAGATAGGGTCAACTCAAACAAGAGCCTTATGTGTTGGAAAGATGCATACCCAGACCACCAACACACACTGACGCATAATTTTAGAGTTTATAAAAAAAACATGATTATTTTTGCTAACTGGGGCAGCCATTTTGTTTCGTTTTTGTGGTATAGCTTGGGGCGAAGTGACGTCAGCTCCGTCCATCTCCTCTATGCACAGTGTAAACAAACACTCTAATTTATGACAAGGCGCTTTGCTTTCATCAACCTGACTTGTAAAACAACATAAATGACTTGATAGTATAATAAACTATTTAACTAAATATATTTCAATTTGGAGTTACAGTATTTTTCTTTTTAAAAAAAATCCAAAGAAAAAATGCATATTATTAGGGCTATTGGTGGGGTACGTTCGAGCAAAAATGACCACTCACGATACCCAAGTGATACCTTTCTTTTCTTTGGGACGACGTAATTGGTCAGTTTGGTGATTTTAGATGGGAAAGTCAACTTAATCAAGGGTTTTACAGAATTACTTCTGTATCTGAACGGGTATCTGTGTGGTTATCACACAATACCCTGTGATCTTAATAAAAGAGGCATGTCTTTTTAGTGTGTCCAGACACAGTGTCTGGGGACCGTCTAAATATACACCTGCCAATCAGGAACCACAGACCTGTACAGGCCATGGAAAGAAAAGACCAATTAACCAAGAAAACACTCCGATTATTATTTCAGTACATGGGTTAATTTATGTACAAAACATAATACTTTTATTTCAACACTTTGACAATGGTGGTTTATTTTGTATTGAAAAATAATATATAATTGTTGCCGGCTTACTGGGATGGCTATTATTACAGAACATTGCAATGCATCCACAAAAATCAGGTATGTTTTGTTTCTTTAGTTCGAAGACTAATTCCTGACGTGACACGTTAGGCATTACATAACCACCAGCTCGCCAGAGGGCGTATTCACTGGGATGGTACAAAATGGCTGCACCCGTTATATATAATAGCCGCCACATTTAACCGTTTTATTAATTAACTATACGATTATACTTGTTGATATTAAGCAATAATGTGCATTATATATCGTTGAATATGCATACCAGGCCAAATGCCTTAATTACCCCCTCCTTCATGAATTATAGGCCCTAGACAAAACTGTAATAGTCTTGAGATCAATCAATCCCTGTTGATGAAAACATTGGGCTATTTCTCGCTTCAGCCAGTGCACCATGACTTGTATATCAAAGGCCATGGTTTGTGCTTTTTGTCTGTGGGATGGTGCATATAAAAGATCCCTTGCTACTAATGGAAAAATGTAGCGGGTTTCCTCTTTAAGACTCAAAATTACCAAATGTTTGACATCCAATAGCCGATGATTAATAAATCAATGTGCTCTAGAGATGTCTGTTGTTTCTTTCATTGTTTCTCAGTTCATTTGTAAATGCTTTATTTCCTGATCTGTGATTGTAGTAGTTTGTTGTTCAGGTCAGGATTTAGCTTAGTCGGTTGAGTGCTCGCTTGAGGTGCATGCATCACAGGATCGAATCACCTTGGTGGATCCATTCAGCTGATTGGGGTTTTTTTTCATTCCAACCAGTACACCACAACTGGAGAAATGCTGTAGTACAAATGTATGTGTTTTCCTGTTTGTGGGGAAAGTGCATATATCCCTTGCTGCATTAGAAAAAAGGTAGCAGGTTTCCTCTGATGACTACGTGTCGAAATTACCAAATGTTTGACATACAATAGCCGATGATTGATTAATCAGTGTGCTCTAGTGGTGTTGTTAAACAAAACAAACTGTAACTTTAATTTGTTGTTCAGTAGGGACTGCATTTTTTATTTAATATTTGAACAGTAAAAAAGGAAGAACAAATTTATACTGCTGCCGAAGTTGTAAGATATAAAATATTTGGCTGGGAATCGTTCGACCTTATATTATGACATGCTAGAATACTAAATCTGTGGTAATTTGTTTTATAGATTTCTCTTTGTAAACCCGCTATGGGGTACAGTTTTGCAGCTGGCACTACTGATGGTCCAGGCATGTTTGATTTTAATTAAACAAGGTAAGCTTTTTACAGTATCACTGTCTGTTAATTTTGTCTGTAGTCATTTTAAGAATATTTACAAATGAATTATTTTGGAGGTAATCTCTGTGATCTGGTGTTTAAAAAATATTTTATTATGATAGGGTTTGTAACAGGCCAACAACTGCTTATAAGAATAAATCGGTTTTATTTGTTTACCAGTCTCACTGCACCATTTTTGCTCCTTGTGTTGGTAACCAAAGGTATGTTAAAAACCAAGAGCCAAATTTACAAGGCCTGTTTTCATCAAACAGACGTACATATTAACTACATACATTTATTATACGTAAACACCTGGGGTTTTTTAAGAATAGGACGAAACTTGTTTCTTATTTGTAAGAAAATTGAAGTAAATTTACCTCTATCCAATAGTGTATCATTTGGTATATCAAAGGTTGTGGCATGTGCTATACTCTGTAGAATGTATTTTTCGTGTTGGGGTATCATTAAACATTCATTCATTCATTCTGTGGTATGATGCATATATAAACAATCCCTTTTTTGCTAATGGGACAATTGGTTTCCTTGGAAGACTGTCAGAATATAAAATATTAGATATTCAATAGCAATCATCAATTGATGGAAAAGAAAGAAAGAAATGTTTTATTTAACGATGCACTCAACACATTTTTATTTACGGTTATATGGCGTCAGACAATGGTTATGGACCACACAGATTTTGAGAGGAAACCCACTGTCACCACTACTCTTTCCGATTAGCAGCAGGGGATCTTTTATTTGCGCTTCCCACAGCCAGGATAGCACAAACCATGGCCTTTGTTGAACCAGTTATGGATCACTGGTCAGTGCAAGTGGTTTACACCTACCCATTGAGCCTTGCGGAGCACTCACTCAGGGTTTGGAGTCGGTATCTGGATTAAAAATCCCATGCCTCGACTGGGATCCGAACCCAGTACCTACCAGCCTGTAGACTGATGGCCTAACCACGACACCACCGAGGCCGGTCCAAGTGATGCATGTCCTGTAGAGGTGTTCTTTAAAAAAAAAAAAAAAAAAAATCTCTGATGTACACCATTAAAGGGTGTGTACTACCAAATCAAATCCCATAGACGACAGTATTAACGTGTGGCTAAAACTCCTACCTGCAGATTATCAGTTGACATAAATGCCACAGATATAAATGCTACCACCCTTCCCCCTTTGAAGTGAATCAGAAGAAAAAAAAATGAGGGTCAGGTTGCACATTTCAGAGATAACTGGTAGTGTCTATGACTACCCTAGCTCCAAACAAAATTTGAGTACTGTTTTTTCAAGTTACCAGTGTTCAAAATTGAAATTCTTTTGCAGTATCCCAATTGGATACCAACATTTTAAAATCTGGTATCCCACATGAGAATTTAGTAACCCCCTTTCGGATATGGTAACCTGATATTCAAATATGAAGCAAGCCAATTTTAATTTTATTAAATAGAAAAAGGCTGTATTGGTTGAAAACATAATGGCTACTTGCCTTTTCTGTGTATTTCAGTGAGGAAATATTGTTATGGCATAGCTTGAAACTACTGTTAACTTCGCCGGTAAATGACGACTTTATTGGTTCAACAAATATTTTTTTTTACAAAACATTATATGGTATCCTGGCGGGATACTGGGTTCTTGAAGTCTGGTATCCAAAATTAAAATCTGCTATCCCCGGGATATCAGGATACTGTTAATCTCAAACACTGGTTACCCCATACATGCTCCAAGCACAAGGCTACTTGACAGTTGTACTAGATGAAATAAAATTGCATGTATTTTTTTGCCCAGATAAAACTAATTTTATTTTTATAACCAACACGCTCAC
>NC_054706.1:52736751-52762084 GCF_016097555.1 Gigantopelta aegis
TGCTAATTTAATTAAACAAAACCGGTTTGTCATCTTGACACATGCTTTCAGGAATAGTCATTTAGTAATAGATAGATGCTTGGATGGATGAGTGGTTGGGTGGCTAGGTGGGCAGAGTATGACAAATATTTTGAAAAGTCACTAGCCACAGGGCTAGTGGGTTTGTGAAAACCACTAGCCCACCAAGATAAAGCACTAGCCCAAATTCCTGATCAATTATAACTGGATTTTTATATAATTTTTGTAACATTACATATTTACGAGTATAACAGTAAAATAAAACAAACACTTAAATCATGTTGTAACTTTCAGTTTTTTGTCGTGTCGTACGTTTTGTCTTTTGTCAAGTGTGATCCATCGTCATTGTCCCGTTTTCGTTTTTGCCTTCCCCCCGGGGAAAATTAATTGAGCAAACTCTTGGTTGGTATCTAAACACACTATCAAAATAATTAAATTTAAATGAGGGTACGACAGTGTGACACACGGTAATAGATGGTTCAGTGTATTTGGTAGTTGGTTATATATTTAGGGCCTACTATTTATGTCGCCAGGAACGGTGATGCCAAATACAGGGCATTATCCCGTGTCAGACCGATATCAAAAGAATATAACGGCGACATCTAATCCGTTGTTAATTGATGAACAAAAAAGGTATTATCTTGTATCGGCAGCTGTGACGTATTATCCAAACCGCTACACATAATAGGCCAAGCCGAGTCATTGCATATGCGGTTACCATTAAAGTAAATTGTTTTCCTGATTGCCGATAACCACATGTTAGCGAAGTGTTAAATTAGAAAACAATAAGTAAATAAAACAAACACTGAAATTCAAAGCATGGCTGGGGTTTACTTGATTGAGATTAACCTGTCGTCGCGATTGGTGATTTCCAAGTTCTTAGCCTAAAACATATGTGTGAGATTAACTACCACGTGACGTGTCTAACCAATCAAAACACACATCATTAGACTTTATTTCATGTGCCAGAAACTTGAAAGGGAAAGGTAAACAATGCATGCTGTAACTGTGACGATGTAGAGATAGCATGTTACTGCAGTTTGCAGACCTAGCTCAAGTGGATTATTATTATATACTGAGTGCGTTGTTGATATTATTGATGACAAACGTCACAATCAAATTTATTAAACGAAATTTCAGCCGAGAGAAAAAGAAAGAAAGAAAGAAAAAAACATGTCTGGCTGTCATATCTGATATGCACCTCATTAGGTTGTCGCTTGTTATTGAAAAAAATAACACTTCAATACATGAGGGATTACCTAACACCTGCATCCCTGGTGGCTACGTCTTCCCACCCTGTCAGAACCAGCATGTGATGTGGCTTCCGCCTCCTGGTCCATTTGTTCTGGGAGCCGTACCTGCCACTGCTGACGGATGCCACCATTCTGGTTGTTGTTACTAACATCACCTGCATTGGTCTGTGACGGGCATCCCTAGGAGTAGGGCTTATCAGGGTTGGCCTCATTCTTCCACTAGTCATTCTCTTTCCGGTTTGGGGAGTTATCATAAGCATCTACGGATCTCGGCACCCACCACCATCTGTTGAATGCTGCCCTTGTTTGAGGACAGGTAATGTGAAAAGATGGCAGGATAAAAATATGGAGAAAACTTGGAGTGTTTTCTCTTTTATAGATACATTACCTGTCCTCAAGATTTCATCCCGCCCGGGCCTCCCCGCTTCCTGTTCTCCGTGCGATGCGCTCAGGGAAAAAAAAGGAAGTTACAGTCATGTGACCGGAACTAGAGAGCAGTATGCAGTAGAAGAATTTAGGCCATCCCATTGGCTGTTGGGATGTTCGGACCAGACCACTTGCGTGGGGGGGAGGTGCCCTTGTTTGAGGACATGTAATGTATCTATAAAAGAGAAAACACTCCAAGTTTTCTCCATATTTTTATCCTGCCATCCATAAAAATTAAGGGAAAAAGCTATTATTATTTTTACTTCAGCTACATTGTAAAACTGACCTAGAAGTCAAGTGAGCAATTTTCTAATGTATATCTTTATGACTTTGCTTTAATCGGTCTTCATAATCAGCCATTAGAAACAGAGGTAGCAGGATAAAAATTGTTTTTATGGAAAGTATTTTATGAATAACTATACAGCCACTGGCTGTTAGCCGATTCAAAGCAGTAAGTTGTACTGATATCATACACGTAGCCAAAATGTCGATCATGTTTAGTTTTACTACAATTTAACTTGTGGATTCCTTTGTAACAGTGGCGTAAGATTCACATTGGCACATATCACGTAAATTTTATTAAGATTTTAGCTAAAATAAACTTTAAAATATATTGGTCACCACTGTGTTATTGTATATAAAGAAAACTTGTATTTTTTAATGTAGATAATACCTAACATCTGGCATTTATTTTGCTTTGACATACAATAGCCAATGATTAGTATATCAATGTGCTCTAGTGGTGTCATTAAACAAAACAAAGTTTAACACTCATTTTATTTTGTAAGACCCATTGGGCTATTTCTCATTCCAGCCAGTGCACCACGGCTGGTACATCAAAGGCTGTAGTATGTGCTATCGTGTCTGTAGGATGGTGCATATAAACGATCCTTTGCTACTAATGGAAAAATATAGCAGGTTTCCTCTCAAAGACTATATGTCAAGATTAGCAAATGTTTGACAACCAATAGCCGATGATTAAAAAATCATCGTGAAAAAAAAACATCCAATGACTGATGATTAAAAAATCATTGTGAAAAAAACACATCCAATAGTCGATGATTAAAATATCATTGTGCTCTAGTGGTGTTGTTAAACAAAACAAACAAACATAAACAGTATGTCAATTTAGACAGGGATCCGGGAGTGGTTTTGTTGCTGTTTTTTTAGTTTTATTGCTCCTTGTAAATTGTTTTACATGTATTTGGATTAGCATGCAGAATATTCAATTTTGTTATTACCCTCTGGCTCACATCATGATAAATATATTTTTAATATAAACATTACATATTTCATTACATCTAAATAATTCACGAATAGTACCTCCTGCAGCCTGTCACCCACAACTTTTTTTTTTTTTTTACCGTAATTGCCGTGGGTGATAAATTCTTAAGTTCGAGCTTTGCAAATCTTTGACATGGAATAGCCAATGATTAATAAATCAATGTACTCTAATGATGTTAAACAAACGATACTTTTAACTTTTAAGTTGGGAAGACGAGAGTTAAGTCTTGTCAATAAATGACTCAAACGTTATGTCAAAAACCATCTTCATAAATCAAGGCTAATATTCGTTCCTCGTATTCAGCCTTGATACATGTAGTCAAGATTACTGATATCCACTACTAGCGCCCTCTATTGGAAGAAAATTTGTAACACCGATTATGTCCGTTACACGATGACATCGCTGACCAATTACAGCATCGGTAACATGTGACAATCTTGAAAGCAATATCAGTGTTCACCCGCCAACATAACATGGGAATCTATAAGGAGCGTTGCGATTCGTTGCAATCAGATCTCATCGCATCCAATGAAATTTAAGCATTTTGTGGCACGATTTCTTGACGACATGTATCAAGGCTGAATACGAGGAACGAATATTAGCCTTGATTTATGAAGATGGTCAAACACTAACAAAACTAAAGTCTCTGTAGTCCCACAGGGAATGCCTTTTTCATGCTATGAAATTCACTAAAAGTTATTTATTTCTGAGCAGATTGTTTTCTAAATTGGACACAAAAATAGTTTGGTTTTTTATTTCCAAAACACTTCTACTTTTCTTCTTACATCCAACAAAACTGAAATTATTAACAAAAAACATTTTTGTAGGAGGATGGGATGGACTATAAGTAGGTTGATAAAGATGATTTAAGTTTTTTAATCAAGCAAATCTTATTTATGATTTAAGTTGTTTGATAAATACAGAATAAAAAATAATCTGTCTGTCCCACATATACATGTAGTTTGCCAGATGTTTTTTCCACAATGCCTTGAGATATTGAGTTGAAATGTTGTCTATAGTTGTATCATGTATTGTTACATATCAGGTTTGACTTTTGTAGTGATTTACTTGACTTGAAAATGTTTACATGCTCATATGCCACGAAGGTTTCGAGCATGTCTATCCCGTGTCCCGTCTCTTGATGCCAGGTGCCTGACTCGGGGCAGAAAACTTTAGGGGACAATTTTGATTCTGAAGCCTAAAAATATAAAAAATGGGACTTTAATATAATTTTTTTTTAAATTTGCGCTTTCCAAAAAAGTGTCACTAATAAATACAGAGCTCTAGAATTTTGATTTTAAATTTAAGACTTTGGTCGCAATTAGATCGGGCTGCCTGAATTTAAATTATTATAAAATATATTTAATTTTACCAATTAATTGCCCCATAGCCTAATCCAAAAAAAATGGGGGAGAGGTTAGCCAGGAGAGGGGGGAGATAACTCGCACCCAGGAAGTTTTGATTAGTGGTTGGGTTATAGCGATTTACCCATTTTTAGCAGCTTTATTTCCCTTGAACTTAGGAGATACAAAAATTTGTGTTCCAGGCTTTTCTTTTTTAGCAATAATATTACAGATCAAGTTTTGATTTTTATAACAATTTACCCATGTTTCACAAAGATGTGGCTCTTGAATTTAAGAGGTACAAAAATTAGTTGGTCCCTATAGCAGTACTCTGCAGGGGTGGGAATTCTCCTCTGATCAGCTATTTTCCTCTCCTGGAACATTGTGTTTCCTCGCATTTTAATCGTCCTTTCCTCCAAAATGTGTCAGATGGCACAGATTTTAACCTAGGATTTCAAGAATTTCTGGGACCCTTCTTGATTTCCTCCTTTTCACAGTTCACCAATTCCCAACCCTGCTCTGAGAATGCTTGTTTTTCAGGTCTGTATCTTGACAACTATGTCCAGGAGGAACTGGGCAACACGTCGATCACCATCCTGAAAGGTGAGGTGGTCGTGGAGCTGGTTGAACAGACGAAGAATTTCACGCTGTCTGAGGGAGAGAGCATGCAGGTACGAGGAACATTAATACGGAACGACGGAATGTGTTTTATTTAATGACATGCTCGGGTCGGGATTTAGCTCAGTCGGTTGAGTGCTCATTTGAGGTGCTTGTGTCGCAGGATTGAACCACCTCGGTGGATCCATTCAACTGACTGGGTTTTTTCTCTTACCAGTGCACCACAACTGGTCAAAGGTCGTGGTACGTGCTTTCCTGTCTGTGGGAAAGTGCATATAAAAGATCCTTTAAAATTGCTGCATTGGGAAAAATGTAGGTTTCCCCTGAGGACTACTTGTCAGAATTACCAAATGTTTGCAATCCAATAGTCGTTGATTAATTAATCAATGTGATCTAGTGGTGTTGTTAAACAAAACAAACTCTTTTTTTTTTTTTCTTTTAATGATGCACTCGACACATTTTTACTGTAATTCAGAATTCAGGAAATTATCATGTGTCAGCTACCCAAGACAAAATGATGACATGAAATTAACTCTAGTAGTCCAACTCATCTTATTTGTGACCAGAGATGTGTGTGTGTGTATGGGCATGTGGATTATCAAGAGAATTACATACATGTACTTCCTAAGGTGGAAATTGTTACGAGATTGAAAGAATCTCAATAGTTGAAAATTAAATTCCTTTCTCATTACAAAATTTGGAATAATTAAAGGATGCTCCATTGTTGGTCGGGGCGGGACATGGCCCAGTGGTAAAGCGTTTGCTTGATGTGCGGTCGGTCCAGGATCGATCCCCATCGGTGGACCCATTGGGCTATTTCCTTGCTGCTAATTGAAAAGTGTAGCCCATGAAGTGGCGACAGCAGGTTTCCTCTCTCAGTATCTGTGTCTTGCTTAACTATATGTCTGACACCATATAACTGTAAATAAAATGTGTTGAGTGCGTCATTAAATAAAACATTTCTTTCTTTCTTTCTTTCCATTGTTGGTTGTATACCGGTCATTGATTTTTTAAAAATGAGTTACTGGCATTAAAAAAAAAAAAAACATCACTCATATGAGTGTTGGTTCCTTAATGAGAAAATTGTATATACATTTTGTGCTGTCAAATATATGCATGATAAATGTTGATTGGTCAAATGAAAGGCTATACAATAAAACGTTTTTCTTCTTTTTAATTTTTACTTCTTTTTTTTTTAACAAAATAATCTGAAAGTTGATATTTCGACCTGGGTACCACTTTCATAATTGATGTTTTGACTGTTGACATTTTGTTTTACATCTGTTTCAAAGTGCCCCAAAGATCCAGGGTTTAGCAGATGAATTACTGTAAATATTGGTCGGCCATTGAGATTGCCATTTATGTAATGCAGGTTAGTGTCATTTTGAACACTGAAGATGTCCTTTTAAATATTGCACCGCCTCCTTGAATCTAGATATTCCCTTTTTAAAGTGACAGACCCTAGTTTTTAAACACTACCATGTATTTTTCACTATCAGAGCCGTTTTTAATAACTGAAATTTTTATTCTTTAGGTTATTCATTTCCATACATCCAAAGCAGGGTTCGTTCGGGTCCTTAAAATCCATAAAAGTCCAAGATTTCTGAATTGTAAAATTTAAGTACTTAAATATCCATAAATTTCAGGAAACTGTTCAAAAGTCAATAAAAGTCCTTATAAAATCGTGTTTTGTTGTTTATAAAATTTCTGTTTTTGATTTTGCTCGTCTTTCCTACAAAATATTTTGTCAAAACATTAAAGTCGTATTCCCGTCAACCGGTCGATCGTCTAGACATGCTGGTGAGCACAGCCCGAAGTTGGTCACGTGTCTGCATTCGGGTCATCTCGGGGAACCTCGTCCACCATGAATACTGTTAGTAGCGTAGCACGTGTACTGCTTACGGAAACCCCATTGCTTATGACGTAGTTTGGCCACGCTGGATGACAGGCTAAAATTCAAAGAAATTCGGACAATAAGCAGCGATGCCTGGACAGTGCCATTTTCAGGATGCGTGACTTGTCCATGATGATTACAAAAATTGGTTGAAAAAAGATAGCTCCCATTCTGAGGCTGGATGCCGTGTATGTCACAAGGAATTTTCGGTCAAGAGCTTGGGTATCTCTGCTGTATCAAGTCACGCCAAAGGAAAAAAACATCTCAAAGGTGGGTGCCATTTCTCTTCTACGCTATGAGTATGAACGATATTTTAAGAATCAGAATTGCCCCACTACCAACCCGATAGTTCGTCAGACGAACCAATGTATTTAACTCGATAATTATATATTTTATTATTAAAAGCACAGGCATGTGAAATGTCCGCGGAAAGGCGGAAATTCACAGTTTTTAAAATATGTTTCCGCGCCAAAAATATGATTCCGCTCTTCTTTTTTTTAATTTTTTTTATTTATTACCGCGGATTTATAAAGATCTGGACAATCCTGAAACCGGTTTCCAAACGAATCGAATACAAACCGGAAATGGAAACGGAAATACATAGTGTTACTATTTTCCCGCCATTATATGCTTGTTTTTATGCGTGAGTACTTTTTATAATTTAGATTTTCCTCTTTTTTTTCAAATTCTTGCTCACATCCCTGAAAGCAACAGACAAAATAAATTTGCCCAGACGCATCACAAAAAAATGTAGGTGACTTTTATATTGTCTTGCTTCTTACTTTTACAAAATGTCCGACAACACTAAACGACTCATAAATAGAGTACGGTAGTGTATTTTTTTTAATAAAATTATTCCAGCCAATCTGAACGGCTAAAGTTGAAAGCGCGCCAATTGAGAGTGACATCATGTGTGAAATGTGTCACTGTAACAAGAAGTCTTATCGTAGATGTGTTCGGAAACAGGAAATTTCCGACTTGTCAAACCGTAATTGCCAAGACTAATAATTATACTGTTCATGTATAGCTCGTGAAATTCTTCGTTAACTGTGGTTTCAAATTTCAGTTTATAAATAAATAAATAAAGAAAAAGAAAAAACACAAACTTTTCGACTTTTTATCCACATGGGTGTTTTAATTACACTCTCTTCCTCCCCTCCTTCCACAGGTTATTCGTTTAGGGAGAAGTGATTAAATTTTGAGACGGTCCCTAACTCAAATCTTAATGAAAATGCGAGTGTCCGATGTAAACGTTGATTGTAAAAGGTGGGAAAAATTGTAACATTGAAACACTAGTAGGCTACTGCTAGTCATTAACATAAATGACGTGTTGCGTTCATCGAGTGTGATTTGTGGTTGTGATGTTCAAAATATTTTTGTTCAGTTTATGTGATCATATTCAGGGTTAGCGACATTGATTAGAATGTTACTGACTGGTAAACACATGCTTGCCCAATCGCAAAAATAATAATATTACAAGTTGGAGCTGACCCACTTTTATGACCCAATGACCTACTTAAAGACTGTTAGAGTTAAGGTAGTCATGTTTGGTATCAAACCAAAGCTTATGAAGTGTAGGTTTGAGCTGACCCACTTTTATTACCTACATGCTTATTACGTACTTCTTTATTTTTCAGCTATGAGGTCTGGTTGGGGTCTTGATGATCTTCTCTCCTGTCCATACAACCTGTTTAAAGATACCTCAGCCAGGCGAGATGATTTTACTGATATAACTGGATGTAAAGAATTTCCATTGAAATTTTGTAAACACAGGTGGGTTGAGAATGGTTCTGTGTGCAGCAGAGTTCTTCTACTGTGGCCTCACCTGAAGTTATTTGTTGAGGCATGTGAAAGCAAGAAGAAGCCAAAACCCACCAGCAACTCTTATAAAACTCTACATGATGCAATGAAGGATAAGCTGACTGTGGCAAAACTGTCTTTTTTCAGGTCATTAGCCAGTGCAGTTGAGCCATTTTTAGCCTTGTACCAAACGGATAAGCCAATGGGTCCCTTTCTTGTTCATGATATTGAGAGACTAGTCCGAAATCTGTTAGAGAGGTGTGTTAGGTCAGATGCATTACAGAAGGCTTCTACTGCATATGACTTGTTAAAGCTGGATCTTGAAAAGGAAAGGGTAGAAAACAAAAAGATAGAAGTTGGTTTCAAGGCTGAAAGTGAACTGAAGCCCCTCCTGAAAACCAAGGCCATCAGTGAACGCCAGGTGTTTGAGTTCAGAGAAGACTGTAGACAATTTGTGGTGAAATGTGTCAACAAAATCTTTGAAAGGTCTCCTCTAAAGTATGGCTTAGCAGTAAATATGGCTTGTCTGGATCCCAGGTTGACGGTGAGTAATCAAGAACACTCAAAGTCAAAATTCAAACGTCTGTTGGAAAACTTGGTGAATCTGAACAGGGTTGATGGTGAAGATGTAGATATGTTGGTTGCAAGTTACAAAGAACTACTGCATGATGTAGCAGGGTGTGAACTGAAGTCTAGATTCAAGGACTTTAAGGCTGAAGATGACAGGGTAGATGTGTTACTCTATGAATGTATGGGTAAGAACAAAAAGTTTGAGAAGTTGTGGAGAGTAGTTCGTAAGTTGTTGCTAGTTTCCCATGGTCAGGCATCTGTTGAGAGGGTTTTTTCTCTCAACAGACAGATAGAGAAGGACAACTTGGGTGAAGGCATGCTTGTGGCACTGAGGCAGATTATTGATTATTTTGTACTGGTAGGTGGAATCCTCAAAGTTGAAATCACAAAGGAACTGCTATTCTCAGCCTCCACTGCCTGACATAAATACCATCAATATCTTGAAGAAGAGAAAAGAAAGAAAGGGCAAGAAGCCATCCAAAGAAAACGAAAAATGGTTGAAGATGAAGTGGATAATTTGAAAAAGAGAAAGAAGGTGTTAGAATCTGACATAGAAAATCTGACCATACTGTCAGAAAAATATGCAGATGAGGCTGAGGCAACAAGTGGAAAAGTAACTAGCCACAGTATTCATGTGAAATCAAATGCTCTCAGGCACTCTGCCAAGGAAAAAAAAGGGGAACTCAAGCTTCTAGAAAGAGAAATTGAGGAGAAGGCTAAATCCTTGCCTGCTATGTCCAAAATGGATATTAGCCTAACTGAAGTGAATTGACTAAGACATGGAAGAGTCTAGTGCAAACCCTGACTGTTGAACATTGTGTTAAATTTCACATAAAGTGTAACTTATTGTCTTGTGCTGTTTATGCAAAGTTGTGTGTCATTGACTCAAAGCACCTGGTAAGTTCTGTGTTAGATTATTAAAATGCATTTGTTACATGCAAACTAGCTTGTATTTGTGATTTCCTATCTTGTTTAAAGGGACACTAACCCCATGGCCAGAACAGCAACCAAACACAATTTCTACACCTCCCAACAGGTATCCCTCTAAACTGAGTTTGAGTGGAGAGTCTACTATGAATTCTGTTTGGCTGTGGTTTGGTCATGAAGTTAATGTCCCTTTAATCTACTTGGCTACACCTTAAAAATGAAAATATTTGAACAAACAAAAACTTGTGTATTATCAAACTTTCAATAAAAGTATGACAAGATGGGGAAGTACGGTGATGGTAATATAGGTGTCTTGCCTAATTTGTTAAAACTTGCTGCCTTTTGAATAAGTCCAGTTTGTTCGAAAATGTTCATTTTGGGGTATGTATCACTTGTCCACAGACCCCACATACTGAGTAATATCAGATTTTGCTACGTGTGGTTACCTTAGTTTACCTATGGGATTTCTAAAAATCCCATGCCTCGACTGGGATCTGAACACACTACCTACCAGCCTGTAGACTGAAGGCCTAACCACGACACCATTGAGGCCGGCCCAATTGATGGATGTCCTGTAGAGGTGTTCTTTAAAAAAAAAAAAACAGTTCTCTGATGTACATCATTAAAGGGTGTGTACTACCAAATCAAATCCCATAGACGACAGTATTAACGTGTGGCTAAAACTCCTACCTGCAACTTATCAATCGACATAAACGCCACAGATATAAATGTCAACACCCTTCCCCCTTTGAAGTGAATCAGACAGAAAAAAAAATGAGGGTCAGGTGGCACATTTCAGAGATAACTGGTAGTGTCTATGACAACCCTAGCTCCAAACAAAATTTGAGTACTTTTTTTGCAATTACCAGTGTTCAAAATTGAAAATTTTGTGCAATATCCCAGTTGGATACCAACATTTTAAAATCTGGTATCCTACCTGAGAATTTAGTATCCCACTTTTGGATATGGTAACCTGATATTCAAATATGAAGCAAGCCAATTTTAATTTTAGTAAATAGAAAAAGGCTGTATTGGTTGAAAACATAATGGCTACTTGCCTTTTCTGTGTATTTCAGGGATCACACCGCTATTTCAGCCATTGAGCGACCTGTAGGCCGACGAATTTAGTTCCATAAAAACGAGTACCTCTTTTCTTTATTTTATTATGTTGGTGTCTGAACAGACTTGACAGTATGATTATGGAATATTGGAAGGGTAACATTGCCTCTTGATTTTGGCATATCAAACTGACAGATGCATATCTGCTTAGCTACAGGCAAGACCATTGTTTGCTATGCCTGTGGTACATATATTTAACGAGAGTAGCCTCCCCTCCATTAGCCCATGTGCTTAGGAGAGTGGATAATTAAAATTGCAGGTGGCGAAGTATCAATTTTATTTGCTTAAATCCTGTCACAGAGGCTGTTCTCTTCATGTCAGGTAGTATGTAGCACCTACTGTTAATAATTTAGTCAGTGCTTGGCTTTATATTTGTACTGTCACCAATGTATAATCAATAGTGGTGAGATACCTAAACACTATTTTACCAGTGCATAGCACCGGCCCGGCCATGACCATGTTGTAGGTTCCATTAGACCAAATCAATTCCTATTGCCGATAATGTTAATGTTTACTAATAAAACTGATATAAGCAGCGTTTCAACACACCCAGGAAGTACAGCAACAGAAAGTGTGGCACTTCACATCTAATCTAGCTGCAAGAAAATGGGGGGTCATGTATCATTTAAGAGATTTAATTTATGTTTTTAATAGCAACCGTCATTTTTGCTGAAAATTGCAGTTCCATTTTTGGGGGTACCCCGCATTAGTTTCAACCTCTGGTATATACTGCATAACAACTGTATAACAAATAAAAGTGTATTTATTTATTGTCAATGGATAATAGTATTTGCACAAATAGTCAATGTCACATATTACTACCAATCACACCCACAGCTGCTTTTACTCCGTAAATATTTGACGGTGCACGTCGAACTTTGACACAGTACTCTCTTCTTTGGTACTATGCAACCTATATCAAAAAAATATATTTTTCAAAAAGTGTCCAATTAGGTGTTTTCATGACTATCAGGATCTTCTGTGTTCTAATATGATGTGACAACATAATTGAAAGTGTTGTTCCTACAGTGCAACCTGATTTAATGTGCACCTCAGGAAGCATCAGTGTTATGCAAAGTTGTATACAAATGCAATGTATCATATTTAAAACAAATAATAAATAAAAATACTACTCTTGAAGATACATACTATGGGTTGGTTGTGTATGCTTAGTTATATATGTAGTGTGTACATGCATAGTCAGAGTCTCTCATTTCCAATAAATAATTACCTTAAAACTCATTTATTGCAGTGACCCTGTGTTTTGAAAGACTTTCATGGGCATATGATAAGAACTTCACTAGAAAAAAAGCATATTACATGTGGTATCTGAAATGAACACCACTGCATCCACAAATAGTAGTAAATTAATGTGGTACACATCATGGTGGGGTAAACACCCAAGGTATGGACTATGCTTGGATGTCAAGTCACTGAATGCAATATTTTCAAACCCATCAGCCTAGTTGGTTTTTATATATGCATTATTAAATCCACTGACAGCTACCAATATATCTGTTGATATTTTATTAATAATCTCCAGTGATTGGTGCTTACAGACATGTATCATATCTAGAGTTATCATTTGGGTTTTACATCTTTATTTTTTATTTGTCATAAAAAAAAGCACATTCAATCCATCAAAAGAGTGCGAAAGTCATTTTTCTTTAATTATTTTCTGTTTTAACTGAATATAATATTTATATCGTATGCATTACTACAATCTGTAATGTAACACATCATTTACATAGTAATATTGGAAAATATAGCTTTACAAGTGTCGTAATAGTGGAAGATAATACTAACACACTCCTAGGTAGATTAACAAATGTGTCAAAATTGCTCTTGTATTTGGTATATACTTCAAATACCCTTTACTATAGAAAACTCACTGAATATATGGACAAGATTTAATGAACTGACCTAAAGCTATCATTACCAAGCTTATATTTGTGTACAAATAAAGAAGAGAATGCAAAATGGCTACACAGAACCCACTTCTGTAGATTTTAATGTTTTTGCCAAACTCACAAAAACAATTATAAAAACTCCCATATTTGCCTAAAACATAATTCACCAACCTAAAAAGTATGTTAAAATTACAGCAGAAATCAGGTTATTTAAATATAGTCATTTCAGAGCCAATTGCATTCAAATACACATTTTTAATGGAGATCTAAAAGCTTAACCTAATATCAGCTAACATTATTTTTCAACTAAAAATAAATTATTACTAATAGCTTATTTCATCTTGCCTAGACTTATTATCCTAAATAAGATTAGTGTTATATGACATGTCCATCACCTTGGATAAATAAGCTTTAAAATATTTTAAGTAAAAAATATGGGCCAAAATCTCCAATTGGTCAAGCACAGACTTTTTTCAAACTCTATTCTCAGCAGTGCACAGTAAATTAATGCCAAGGTCAAGGTCATTATGAACTCCTGTGCCTGAGTGTAACCTAATTAAGCAATTATGACTGTCAAATAACAGTAAATGGCACACAATATAAAATAATGATAATATAGTGAATGTATGCTATAGGTTCCATTAGACCAAATCAATTCCTATTGCCGATAATGTTAACATTTACTGATAAAACTGATATAAGCAGCATTTCAACACACCCAGGAAGTACAGCAACAGAAAGTGTGGCACCTCACATCTAATCTAGGCACAGATGTCATCACATGAAAATCTAGCTGCGAAGATTGCCCATAGAACGGGTTCTCGTTGGCACTGACAACATACACCATTGCAAACATACATTGTATAAGCATTTATTTTCACTCCAAAATTGAGAACATTTCCGTCTCAGTTTTTTGCTATATGACCGCATCTGGCTGTAGTACCGGTCCAGGTGGTTCATTAACCGAGCTGTCACTTGCGCTATATACCATGTCCCAAAAGGTCGATGCACAATATTACAAAATAACATGGGCAAAATACAGCCAGAAGGCTTACCATTAAACATACATATTGTCTTCACCATTTGCTAGAAGTGAAATATTGACCCATAACAGTGTCCCAATTAGGAACTTTGGGGGTCACCCGGAAGTGATCTGTGTAGTGAGACCTTAAAGTCAGTGACCGATTTTGTCAAACTTGGTTTGAAGTCAGTTTGATAATTTGGGTCATTTACACCATGAAAAGCTAACTAAGCCATGTAACTTATGAACTCTAAATACACCAAAAGATAGATGCACCATGCAATACTTCATATCACATTGTTACTTTGGTCATCCACACAATAGATGGCCATCAAACAAGCAGCCACTATATGGTAATGTAACCTTGTTGGTAGTTCTGATATGGGGAACATACCAAGAAGCTAATTATCTAGTTAGTTCATTAAATATATTAGTTTCCATCAATTGTTGCTATGGGCAACAATTGTTTCATAATGAAGTGTTGAAATCCTGCTTTTTTTCTGTATATTTCAGCATGAAGATCCACATATTATTAATGGCAGATACAAATTCTACTTTCATAGTAGAATACTATGTTATATTCACAATACCATCAAAAACTGTGTGTCATTATGACTGTACATTCGAAAAAAAAAAAAATGCATTATGCACAAAATCACAGAAATTAGGGTGAATTTGGATATTGACCTTGTGACCTTGAATTTTGACCTTTTACAATGAGAAACTCAGTGTTAGACAAGATCAATTTATTTATTACATGTAAGTATACTAGAATATACATTTTGACACACACACCCCATTGACATGTTTGCAATATTTACCCAAATAGGGCCCCCATACACTTGGCTGAAATCCACATCGATGTAATTACCTTTTATAAGGATGCTACACTAGTACATTTTCAATTTGGCTTGCTAAACTTATATATTTTGGGATAGACAGTAATTTCATGTTTTACATTATGGTCTCACTACACAGATGTCATCTGCCATTGAAACCCATGTTAAACTGCCCAACTTCAAGCGAAGATTGCCCATAGAACGGGTTCTCGTTGGCACTGACAACATACACCATTGCAAACATACATTGTATAAGCATTTATTTTCACTCCAAAATTGAGAACATTTCCGTCTCAGTTTTTTGCTATATGACCGCATCTGGCTGTAGTACCGGTCCGAATAGGTGGTTCATTAACCGATTCACTCCGGCTGTCACTTGCGCTATATACCCATGTCCCAAAAGGTCGATGCACAATATTACAAAATAACATGGGCAAAATACAGCCAGAAGGCTTACCATTAAACATACATATTGTTTTAATTCTTCACCATTTGCTAGAAGTGAATATGTGACCCATAACATGTGTCCCAATTAGGAACTATAGTGGACCGTGATGAATGAACTGTCACCCGGAAGTGATCTGTGTAGTGAGACCCTAGCTGCAAGAAAATGGGGGGTCACGTATCATTTAAGAGATTTAATTTATGTTTTTAATAGCAACCGTCATTTTTGCTGAAAATTGCAGTTCCATTTTTGGGGGTACCTCGCATTAGTTTCAACCTCTGGTATATACTGCATAACAACTGTATAACAAATAAAAGTGTATTTATTTATTGTCAATGGATAATAGTATTTGCACAAATAGTCAATGTCACATATTACTACCAATCACACCCACAGCTGCTTTTACTCCGTAAATATTTGACGGTGCACGTCGAACTTTGACACGGTACTCTCTTCTTTGGTACTATGCAACCTGTAATTGGTGCAAACTTCACCAGCCATGTGCTTTCGTGTTCTCAGAGCATCGGCACACACTAGGCTACACATTTTAGTTTTTTGAAGTGTGGTGGATATTTTAATCAGCACTAATTAGCATAATAATTAAGGAAATATAGCATGAATGCACTGTGGATAGCCACCACTTTGCATAAAATTAATAGAAACACAAGACAGAGTAATGTAAATAATTGTGTATTATGGAATGGATATATCAGACATTATAAAAATATGGCATATGGTGTCAAGAATATTAGACTGCCAGGTCAGGATAAAAGACACGCCAATTAATGTTCACAGGCTTCGATACATGATTCATGTCAAATCAGTCACTTTACCAAAATCTTTTGATGTTTCTCACTTATGTCACCACAGTTTGTGTGTCAATATACACCACTTATGTCTAGAGCCACATGTAATCAATAATCAAAGGCAGCACTGTAGAAATATGGTTCCAAAGAAATGTTCAGGCCATGGTATATATCCAGATTGCATTTTATAATAGTTCAGGTCTTCATTACTGTCATTAAACATCTTTAGAAGCATACCACAGTGTATAATTTTGGAATCATTCATTTCCATTTTTGCTTTCAGGAACTCGCCTGCCTGTGCACCACCTCCAGTTGAGATCCGTGTTGGTCGGAGAAGTCTAATGTCACTGGGAATTCCGTCCGCATCCTTGACGATGTATGACTGTCTATCACAATGGTGTACCACAGTGTTGAACTCTTCTTGACTAAGTCTCTTGGTAACTGGTATGTTGTCACCTTCGGGCTTAAGACACTTTGTTTTTGTAACACCTATAGTTCTTTTGAACAGACATTAGTGTCCCTTTTGAAAGACACCCTTGTTGTGCAGGTTTTCTGTTGGAATTTTCTTTGGCTTCATTGTTAGCACACTGGGTGTGGTATATTCTCTTAGGATAAGGAAAACTGTGAACTTTTGTATCTCTTAGCATGTAGCAGTCTTCAGTGGAATGGAACCTGTGGTGTGTGTTATGTTAATAAATACTCTCATGCAGTAAACTGATGCCTGTTCTGTTTTGAATTTGTTTATGATTGTGGTCAGTTCTCTCAGTCATCAGATACTTTAGGCTTCAGTTCACTCCCAGTTTGAAATTGCCCATGTGTCCTGTTGACAGTTGCCAGTGTGCATACTTCCCTCTCATACTGTCCCAAAATAACCTTTTTCTGGCTCACTTGAATTTGCCAAATCCAATATTTAAATTAAGTTTTTAATAAAAGTTCATGCATATGACATATTAAAATATGCCAGTACCCAGTATGGTCTTGTAATTTTAATGTGACCATTCCATAAGGTTCTGCTGTCAGTACCCCCCATTATACAACAGAAAACATTTGGAATGTCACCTCCATGTTACAACTTTGGTCAGGTGAACTTGAGGTGTGGAGAAGCTTAATTTTCTATTACTTCAGCCCAGTGTTGCTAACCCCCGGGCCAATCTTCATGGCCTCTTGCGTTAATGCATATTAAAAGACATGACCAAATTTGGTGTTTTCCTACTCGGTATGCGTCATAGTATGTCATGTGTCAAAACTGACCAGCTATCCCATTCCAAACCCCCTCTTAAGGGATCACACCGCTATTTCAGCCATTGAGCGGCGTGTAGGCGACGAATTTAGTTCCATGAAAAAGAGTACCTCTTTTCTTTATTTTATTATGTTGGTGTCTGAACAGACTTGACAGTATGATTATGGAATATTGGAAGGGTAACATTGCCTCTTGATTTTGGCATATCAAACTGACAGATGCATATCTGCTTAGATACAGGCAAGACCATTGTTTGCTATGCCTGTGGTACATATATTTAACGAGAGTAGCCTCCCCTCCATTAGCCCATGTGCTTAGGAGAGTGGATAATTAAAATTGCAGGTGGCGAAGTATCAATTTTATTTGCTTAAATCCTGTCACAGAGGCTGTTCTCTTCATGTCGGGTAGTATGTAGCACCTACTGTTAATAATTTAGTCAGTGCTTGGCTTTATATTTGTACTGTCACCAATGTATAATCAACAGTGGTGAGGAAATATTGTTATGGCATAGCTTGAAACTACGGTTAACTTCGCCGGTAAATGACGACTTTATTGATTCAAGAAATTTTTTTTTTTTACAAAACATTATATGGTATCCCAGCGGGATACTGGGTTCTTGAAGTCTGGTATCCAAAATTAAAATCTGCTATCCCCGGGATATCAGGATACTGTTAATCTCAAACACTGGTTACCCCATACATGCTCCAAGCACAAGGCTACTTGACAGTTGTACTAGATGAAATAAAATTGCATGTATTTTTTTGCCAAGATAAAACTAATTTTATTTTTACAACCAACACGCTCACATTTATCACCAATCACAGGACTTGTGATGTTAACCTCTATCAAACATTGGGTGCATCTCGACCTTTGACCCAGCCGGAAGTTATTTGGTTTAGTACTACCTAAAGATGTTTTTGAATTTACCAATAATTTAGACATTAGAAAAAACTATTGTACAACAACACAAGTGTGTATAAAAGTACTGGTTTTCCGTTCTCTAGGTGATACTTCAACAAACATATTCTGGAACACTGTCCGCAATCTGCTGCAAAAACCAACAGCAGCTCAAGTTGCCTGTCATCACCCAAAACCCATACTGCTTGATACTGGCGAGGTAACTACAAAACGCTATTTGATACATGGAGATTATTATACGAGCAAGTGTAATCATTTCTTTATTATCAATGTTATTATGTATATACTACTCAAAAGAATTTAAGGGTCAAAAATGTCTAACCAAATAAGTTTCAGAGTGTATTAGATTGATGATGTAAACTACACCAAAAATTTAATTTATTGTTCCATATTTACAAAAAACCACAAATAAACGTCACTGTATACAAGAAAGTCACATGACATGCTGTCAAAGTTGAAGGTTGTCAAACATGGGTTTTACACATTAGAACATTCGTTTAATAGTGTGTGAATCCACCCCTGGCGCGAATACACTCGACACATCGTTGCCTCATGCTGTTGATCAGACGTCGGAAGAACTCTTGGGGAATGGCCTGCCACTCTGCCATAAGAAGTTGACCCAGATCATGAAGGTTGGCCGGAGGGGCATGGTTATCCTGAACTCTCCTGCCTAATTCGTCCCAGGCGGTCTCTATTGGGGCCAAGTCAGGCAAATATGCTGGCCAATCCATTCTGGCGATACCTTGTTGTCTGAGAAAGTCCGTTACTACCCTGGCGCGGTGGGGTCTGGCATTGTCATCCTGCAGAACTGCCCCGCCGCCAATCTGCTGAAGGCCTGGGAGAACCAACGGCCGGATAATCTCATTCAGATAGCGGATTCCATTCAGATTGCCATCCACCACATAGAGGGGGGTCCTGTGGTGGATAGAGATGCCGCCCAACACCATGACGCTGCCACCACCGAACCGGTGACGTTGTATAACGTTAACGTCAGCGAAGCGCTCCCCAGGACGTCTGTAGACACGAACCCGACCGTCGTTGAACTGGAGACTAAACCTGGACTCATCAGTTAACATCACTCGACCCCACTGAACACGTTGCCACCGCAGATGAAGTGTGCACCAGTGACGTCTGGCCGTTCTGTGACGTAGGAGTGGTGGTCGAACAGCTTGGCAACGGCAGCGTAGATTATTGGCTCTCAGACGATTGCGTATGGTTTGATCAGACACTCGAGTTCCAGTCGCAGTCCGCAGATTGTCACGTAATCGGCGTGCAGTGGTTGTGCGTTGACGTAGAGCCATATTGGTGATGTAGCGGTCCTCTCTATTTGTAGTGCTTCGGGGTCTTCCCGAACGTGGACAATTTCGAACAGAATTCGTTGCTTGGTACCGTTGCCACAGTCGGCCAACGACACTCTGACTGCCACCAAGTCTCAGAGCAACATTTCTTTGCGTATTGCCATCCTGAAGCCAAGCAATAGCCCTTCCTCGATCTTCGATAGTCAGTTGACGTCATACCATTGTCGAATTTGGAGTGTGCACCGTACACGAACGCAAGCTCCAATTATACGGAAATTCAGCATTGGGAACATGGAATACACATGCAAAGCGTGCAAATGAAGCGCTTTGTGAAAAAGCAAGTTATGGGCATTTAGCAGACCTTTCGCTTTCGCCCTAATTTACGTGCAAATGTAAGCATGTTTTCGCCATTAGAACTAGTCGACAGTGTGAATGACAGTGGATTTTAATTCATTTATGGGTTGCTTAGACCCACTTTCGTCAAAATGGAACAATACCATGCGTGACATTATGGTCTAGCTAATATAATTGACATTCAGAAAATAATGTCGAAAATATCGTCTGACCCTTAAATTCTTTTGAGTAGTGAATAATGACTGTTGGGAGATGACCAAATGACGGCATTTTCAGATATGTCATTTTAGTAAGCGACATCTTGTAAAAATTATATATATCTACCTTTATGGAAAAGTACATCTAATGACCGACGAATGACAAGACAAAATAAAGTTACAATGAATGTTACTTTATTAAAGGGACATACTCTAGTTTTTAAACAATAAGCATATTTTTTTACTATTAGAGCCGTTTTTGATAACTGAAATCAAACATTACTTAGATTGTATTGTTTAGATTATCCATTTCCATACATTCGAAGTGTTTTGGGTCATCCTTGTGTTTCTAATATCACAAAATGCATTTCTCATATTTTTTAAAACGCACGTGCGTCTGAGAAGTAACAGTTATAGTCAAGTTTTAGTCTATTTTTAGAGTGTATTTCACCATTTCAAAGTCACACACTCAATTGTAACTTTATCCAAATGTTTTACAGGTTTGTAGATTAACTAAACTTAGTGTGCATTTTCATGGGCTGAAACTAGGGTCTGTTCCTTCAATGAAATATAAAATGTGATTATAATTTCACATACAGACAGCTAAGACTGGGGGGGAGCAACATCATGTTATGTATGATGTTTTCTAACGTTACATCATTGGTTGGTCATGTGATTACTATTACAGTTGTGCTTTGGATGGTTTTTATTTTAACTCTGTTGTGTTGAACCATGTGAATAATAAAAATAATTACAAGCTTTATTATTAAAATATAAAACTAGGTTACTGGGATCAGAATAAGTATGAAAGTGTGTATCTCCAATCATGGTTGAAAAACACTAATATGGGGTTATTTCTCCAAACAATCGTTTGCATGTCAATTTTTAAAATGAGTGTGTGCATGTTTTTTTTTAATGTAGACGTTTGGCTTTTGCTATTAAACTTTAATTATGTATGGCAATTTGTGTTGTAGATTAGTTTCCCATATCTATGGCAACCACAGATTATTGAAGTGCAAATCTTGAGACTTGGTCAGTTGGCCATCATTGCTGTTCCAGCAGAGTTCACGTATGTTTTCATGTCTTTCACCATTACATGCATTTTTTTAACCATTACATGCATTTCTTTTAGTCTATGGCAAGTATACATAATAGTACACCTATAAAATTACTGCCTGGGACTGACATAGTGTATTGCTAGTGTCATAGTAACACATCAGGGGTTTTCCCAGGGCTGTTAGGCGTAGCGGCCCGACACGCCTTGGTCCGTAAAGTAAGCACTTTGACGCCTTGATTTGAAGTACTTTAGAAAAACAATTATCACAAGTACGAGCGTGGCAGTCGACTACCTCTTGCAAACAACTTGTGTACCAGTATACCAAGCACACCTAATCACTATGACAGGTAAAACACTTCCTAACTACTTAACAATGGACCAGTCGTCTGCTCACAATGTGTTTGGTAATTTTACCACTTCTACTGGGACCGCTAATCCGTCAGGAAGGCGCTTACGCGTAACAGGATTCCCGTGCTGAGCAATCTAGCTTCAAGGCCGATCAAAGAAGATGCCCATTGACAGAATCAACTGTACTATTTGACTCAATAAACAATAGGTGAAGCACTTTTTAATAGTACAGTTAAGTTGGCAATCAGTAATTTCTATCCTAACACCCCCTTGCCAAAACACATACTGAAAACATCCAGGGCTCGCACTGTCGGTAACCAATTTAGCCATCGGCTAATTAAAAATTATTTAAAAAAAAAAATGGCTAATAAAATTTGCAAGTGGCTAAAATTTTGGCTGAGCCATTTTCTATCTTCTGATGTGAACAAACGTTTACATAATCTATTCGACACCTCAAACATAATAATACAAAATATTCAATTAGCATAATAGCGATCTCGCGACCGGTAACGAGAAACGGTGTTATCCAGAATACAGCGTATGCCTTATGATGTTTTCTAATTTTAATAATCAAGGTTCATAATTTTAACGGCATGCGTTCGACATGTATGTCAGCAATGTGACGGTGATTCAATGTCTGGAAGATATGTAACTTGCTATTTTAATTTTGTAAAGTCTTGGAACCAAAGTAATAAAAACAAACCGACAATGCATGTCAGTTTGAATACACATGCCAGTTCAGGGCCGAAAGACATGTCGGCTATCCCAAGGGCTGAGTTCAGCCAGACCGAGGGAAAACAAAACGTTCGCTACACTGGTTTGTGAGCTTCACATTAAACCAAATGGACACGACGGACACCAATCAAATAGTTCACAAACGTTAGGAAGAACGTTCGTTGGCTGAACTGAGGAAAGCTCTCGGCGTAATATACGTCATGCTTCAGAGTCAGCTGACACCCATGTGTCAAGAGACATCGTTGCGGACATTAAACAATACAATTACACGGAAGTAAATCTTGATGTAAATTTGTAGAAAAACAATAGTTGTTTGCATCAATGAATACCTAACTGAAGTTTCTGTTATTTCCTTTGTCTTTTGTTAATTTTGTACCTATGGTGGTGAGCACGCATGCAGATAGCGATTGCGCGAAATGAACATGCAGTATTTATACAAATTGCAGTTAAACGTACACTGAATAAAATTAGTTTACAATAATCATATTTGTTAGATAATGCTAGATATATAATTGTAAAACTGTGAGGTTACATTTAATAAGTTAGCTGGATTTTAAAAAGACAGTAACATTTTATTTTATTAACTTTTTTTATTTTTTTATAAATGGAATATACTGTGAAGTCAGCATTCTTAGCTTAGGTTTTTTACAAGCAGAAATCACAACAAGCATTTAAAACGACGCTGAAATCAACAGCAACAACATGGCGCAAATTATGAAATTGTTGGGGGTGGGGAATTGATGGGTTATTTTTTTTTAAAGTTTTAAACAACCCCCCACCCACCCCCAAAAACCCCCCAAAAAACCCCAACCCCAACATGATTTGATGGATTGAAGGCAAACACTTAACTGTTTTCAACCCACTACCCAACTTCTTTTGGCTTGATTTTTGTGTTATAATGATGCTAAATATGTAAGTGCCTTAAAAAAAATCCTGGGGAAAGGCCTGTACATTACTGTAACAATTAGAGAAATTTATGCTTAAATTTTGTCTTCTGTCACGGGGATTCTATAATTCCCGTAACTGAGTAAAACACCATTATCAAAATATCTCTCCTAACTGTATATCTATTAGATCTCTCTGTAACAGGCTGTTAAACCTAGTATGGCTCGTCTCTAGGTATGATCAGAGATATGATCTTATATAAAGTATATATAATATAGCACTAGCCTTCCCCTTAAACTTAGACACGGCTAACAATGTCCACTTAGACTCCGGCCAATTTAGCTGCTTAGCGGCCCGTTCAAAAAGTTGAAAGAACATATCTATTTCCTCGTCATCAAATACCGGCACTGATCTATAAGCCTCCGACATGTTAAACCCAATTCCGGCTTCTCGTCTGACTTCTTCAGTATTCAACTTTAACTCATGTTCCACTTTTAATTTTTCTAACTGGAATTCTCTATTCCTTTCTTCTTTCTCTCTCTCCCTATCTTCTCTTTCTCTCTCTCTCTCTCTATCCCTCTCTTCTCTCTCTCTCTCCCTTTCTCTATCCCTCTCTCTATCTTCTCTATCCCTATCTCTATCTTCTCTATCTCTATCTTCTTTCTCTCTATCTCTATGTCTATCTTCTCTGTCTCTCTCTTCTCTTTCTCTTTCTCTCTCTCTATCCCTATCTTCTTTTTCTCTATCTCTATCTTCTCTTTCTCTCTCCCTCTCTCTATCTAATGCACGTTCTTCTCTTTCGTACTCAAGCTTTTTAAAAGCTAACTGTTGTTCCATACTCAAGTTCACTTATCTCTATCTCTGGAACAATCTCACTGTCTTCCATAACAGGCCTATCACCAAACTTCCTGGATAATAATTGTCTTTATATCACCTAAGGTTTTAGCTGATGTTAATCAATTTCTCGCTCACCCGCGATTTCAACTAACTCGCCTTACGTGTGATCGCTTAATCTCCACTACACTGAGCGTAGGCCTATCCAGCAAATTCTTATCCATGTTTAGATATGACGCACATTATATTAATTAATTTTCTAGCGAACAACGTGCTACTTTCTGGTAAATTTGTAAAAATAATTTATAAAGCCCCCTTTACAAACAATACATTTTTAAAATATGCATGTCCGTTTTCAGCATCCGGGACGAAAGCCCCCAATTTTCTACTCCTGTCAACGGGGATTCTATAATTCCCGTAACTGAGTAAAACACCATTATCAAAATAGCTCTCCTAAACTGGTATATCTATTAGATCTCTCTGTAAACAGGCTGTTAAACAAAGTAGTATGGCTCGTCTCTAGGTATGATCAGAGATACGATCTTATATAAATTATATAAATATAGCACGTTAGTTCTCTAGAAACACAACAAAAACACAATACACTTTGGAATCTGTATTAATCTACGCTGACAAATTTACAGAGCCGTAGTAGTAATTAATAACAACAATAATAACCAACCAGACTGAATCACTTAATTAGTTTAAATCTCTAGGTGTCTAGTTACACAATATGCGAATTCCTTCACCGTTACAACCCATACCCACAACGTGTGATAATTGAGAAAACGCTTACCAGTAGAAGTTAAGTTATAACTGAATTACAACACCATTTCCTAACTGGGTTCAATGATAATTAACCCTTACTAATCGTCAGTGAACGGTGATAATTTTAGAACGCTTCTTGGGGAACTTAATTAACAAAGGAATTACAGCTCGATTCCTAACGGGTTAATTTTTAATTAACCCTAACTCCTCTTCAGTAATCTGTGTAACACAGAATTAATACTTATCACCAATAAGACAATAACCTACAGGTTTACCCAGGTCGGCTGGGAGAATGGCTAAGCTTTTATTACCAATATAAAATTTAAACAATAGTTAAGAATTTACTTCTCGAGACCGAAGACACTTTAAAGAATTGGTATAATCGTATTAAAATATTTAAAGTCACATCAATCCATCAAGTTAAC